>NW_025856048.1:0-1040 GCF_002878395.1 Capsicum annuum | reverse complement strand
ACCCATTCTTGAAGGGCCTTTTTGGTCATTTTAACTTCTATTTGTTTTGTAATATATAAGGAACATGTTAGGGATTATTCACTTAGTTTTTGGATGATATTTGTAAGTCTTGAAACACCATACTTAGGGCTTAGAAAAGCCACCAACCGAAACTAGGACAAGATCTAGTGTGGAATCACTAGTGATTGTAAATTGTTTGGAAACATTGATGCTTGGGAGGTGGAATTCGAACTAGTATCTTTGTAAAAGATAGGTTTATTGTTGTGTGTAATGTTAAGGGTCCAAGATTTTCCATTCTTGGGTTCTTAAAATTATACCTTCATGTGGTCTATCTATCTATCCTTTTACCTTCTTGTAATCTTGTTTATTGTTTGTGTTGTAATCTTATGTTCTTGTTGTTATTGTTAAATCCGAATATTGTGTCTTCTTGTTTATCATCTTGAGTTCATCTTGTTCTTGTTCTTGTTGCTGTTTTGGTGTTAAAACACTATATCTTGTATTTTTGTTGTTGGTAGTGAATTCGAGAGTGGTCTCCAAAAAGGTCCTCGGATCCTTAAGATTTGCGGACTGTTTTGGAGTTGTTTCGTGTTTCCCTTGTTGTTCTTGTATCACAACCTATATTAAGGAGAAGGAAAGATTAAACTTGAACGAAGAATTTGATAAAAGGACCATTTGGACTGGGGATTGTGTCCCCCTAATGGCATCATACAGCAAAGGTTGTTCCTATTTATTTTTAAATAACTGTTAGATTGTCATTTCTTTGCTGGTTGACAAAAGAGATAACAGAGTGTATTCATTGTCTCTGAATTACTATGCAGTTAAGATTCAACATTCTTTATGGGTTGTTGAAACTATCATCTCTAATATTGAAATGGGAAATTCTAGATTTCCTGGTGTTCCCCTTGGAGTGCTAACGAAGCAATTTTCGTTTCGGAGAATATGGCAAGGAAAGGGTTCAGAAGAAGCTGCTACTAAGGTGCTGATTATTATTGATTCTTGTTGCTTGATAAAAAGAATGTCATACGTCTTGCTCTACCGTC
>NW_025856047.1:0-1205 GCF_002878395.1 Capsicum annuum | reverse complement strand
AAACCCCACATACCTTGAATTAGAAGCTTTGGATGAACTCTCACTTTCGGAACTCTATTCGTGCTCTTGATTGAGGGTTCTTGAGGTCCTTGACTTGGGAACCTTGAATCTTGACTCAATTTACAAAATCTATGGTGGATTCTTGAGATTCTTGGAAGAGGTTTTGGATACTTAGGATTTTTGATGAGAGAAAACTTGAGAAAAACCTTATAGGGTGCTTGTAAATGGCTTTGATTTGGTGTTTCCACGATTTTATAGGCTTGGAAAAAGTCCAAAATGCCTTTTTAATCATCTGTAAGAAACTAGAAAAATTAAACTGGAACCCGATTTCATAGGCCTCCATGATGCACCACTCATCGTGTTGTCCCACTGGATAGGACCTGGAACCCCTCCGCGATGCGCCATTATCGCAGAATTCCACTGGAAAGTTGACAATTGACAAATTGGGCTCCTCCATGATGCGCCATTATCGTGGAGTCCCACTGGAAATCGACAATTTCCAAATAAACCCTCTCCACGACGCGCCAGACACTTAAATGATCCAGTTTTACGACTAAGGATTAAATTAGCCATAACTTCTTACCCAGGTGTCGGATTTGGGTAAATCTTATATCGACAGAAAGCTTATCAAATATCTATGTGATAAAAACTTCAAATTAGGGAAATTCTATAAGGTTAACACGATACTCACTTAGGAAGCCACTTCTCAATCTTTTTGGGCTGGAACCCCGCCTCGCTCGACATGCCCTAAGGTTCAAACTATGAGGAAACTTTGCGGGACCTTACAATACTTACCCTTGGGAACATTCATCCTCGAATGTCGCGAGTTAGGCTAGGAATACAGGAGAAACAGAGAACACATAGCTAAAACAATTACTAAACCGTTCAAGATCTTTCTAAACTCATGAATATTCCAAAAAATGCAAGAACTCATACAAGGATAGATGCATAGCTGAACTTTTGATTAGAAGAGCTGAATCAAGGAAGAATAGTACTATCGGATTGATATATACTCGTAAAAAATCGGTGCGGGTACTTGGGTCGCATGTCTGCTTCTTCCTCCCAAGTAGCACCCTCAACAGACTGGTTCCGCCACAAAACTTTTACCAAGGGAACTTCTTTGTTCCTTAGTCTACGGATCTGAAAATCTAGGATCTCCACGAAAATCTCATCAAAGGAAAGGCTATCCTGAATATCAACACTCT
>NW_025856046.1:0-1188 GCF_002878395.1 Capsicum annuum | reverse complement strand
GAGAAATATAACGAAAAGTTAGGTAAAACCACAACTTATCTTTACTAAAATACGAAAAATTCTATCCTTTTTATTAATTACCTAAATCTCCTTTTTTAAGAAAAATAATAATAAATGAATACATCCGCAAACCCATAAATTTTTGAAACACATAATTTTAATTATGTATCTCCTTTGGTCTAGTTAATGTATTATGTATCTCGACCAAATAGTATCAAAAATGGATGTAACCCTGTGATCAAAATTATGTACCTCAACTGTCAAATTATATATACAAAAATGAACTAATTAACTTTTCTTAAGTTCAAAATTTTGTATCTCAATTTGAAAATTATGAATCTGGATGCTAATTATTTATCCAAAAATTACAAAATAAGAGATTATTTATAATTTAGCAAAGAATAGGGATAAGAAGTAATTATGAGTGTTGTTGGGATTTATGTAAGTTTTACGAAATATAACAAAATATATAGGGAAAAGGACATGGTTTGATCACTCAAACCTTTACTTTTTGTGTTAGAAATTTATTAATTTATATTTTCAAAAGAAAATATGAAATATACAATTATCATAACATTGACCGCAATAAAAATGAAACAACTCAAATGTGTCCTTCACAAAGTTTGATACAAAACATAAAAATTCAAATAATATTAAAGTTTTAATTTTTTGTTTGTCAATTCAGTAATTAAAAATATATCTACATACATTTTAGGTCTAGAAGAAAATTCTTATTTGATTCGATATTTTAACCTATTAAATAAATACACGAACAAAACTCAAGAAATCTAAAAGATTGATAAATAGATCAATCATAGTATACAAACAACTTAGTCGGTGAAGAAACGGAGGATCTACCAATAATCGCTCTATATTTCATTCTCTCTTAAATTTATCTGTTACATCATCCGATAATTGTCCGTTAATTGTTAATCCGATACCGAACCAACTGTTATCTTATTGGGTGGCTAGCGGATTAGTATATTTAAAAACTGATAACTAATAAGCCGAATCGCTAAGCATAATTATCCAACCGGTCCAAACGATAAG
Source organism: Capsicum annuum (assembly GCF_002878395.1). Taxonomy (NCBI): domain Eukaryota; kingdom Viridiplantae; phylum Streptophyta; class Magnoliopsida; order Solanales; family Solanaceae; genus Capsicum; species Capsicum annuum. The sequence goes on along the minus strand of NW_025856046.1, from coordinate 138 downwards.
CAACCCTACTTAGAATATAACCTCTTATCCCATCTAATATGGGATTATATTATACTAACTCTCATATGATATAATAAATTAGTCCATAATCCCAGAATAATTTAGGGTATGTACCAAACGACCACGGAGGCGGTGAAA
>NW_025856045.1:0-2430 GCF_002878395.1 Capsicum annuum | reverse complement strand
TGTGATATTATTTGTTTATTGAACTGAATCAAGAAAAATAAATGTAGTAATATACACTGATATATGCATGTACTTACTGACAAAAAATATAAAAAATGCACACACTGTACACTCACCCATAATATTTTCTTATTTTCAATCAATAATTCATACACCATATCACATATTTTATGTTTTCTGTATTCATAACAATTTACACAGCACACACATCAATCCGAAAACACATTCACATACTGTCACACGCACAAACATAGTAAAAAATTATTGATGGAAAGTTAGCAAAAGGAGGAGAAAAACAACAATAAAAAATGAGAGAGAGATCAGAAAGTAGAGTAATGAACGGTGAATATTTAATTTCTTGAGTTTTTCCGATGAGTCCACACCGAAAACTCGTCGAAAATCTCCGAATCAGCCACCAAGATACCCCAGATGCGCTGGAATTAACCCTGTGCATCGCTGTTTCATTTTGCTGGCAAAACTACCGGCAATTGCGGTGAATCATTCAAACCACCGACACGTTTTTCGTCAGCCCTCACTGATCCACCACCAAAATCGCCGAAAACCACTCTAGAAAACTGCTACCAACGCCGCTCCCTCTCTCTTGTTCCTAATAAATTTGGCCGAGAAGGCCATTCCTCGGTGGCGCTGGGACTTAGGAAGATGAATTTAGCGGCAGTTAATGAAAAATGGTAAAGAATGTGAATATCCAATTTTAGTTAATTTGATTTTTAATTAATATAACAAAAAATATATTTTATTCATTTAAGATAAAAAGTAACAGGCAATTGTGGATATCTTCTGATTCCTCTTATTAAGTGGGTTCATGTAATATTTATCCAATTTTTTTTTAAAAAAAATTATAAAGTGTAAAGAATTTGATAAGTTAGATTGAAATCTGTTATTTAATAGATTTTTTAATTTTACTTTTATTTTTATTATTTTAATTTTATTATACTAATTATGTATAAGAATTTTTCATGTTTAATTTAGTTTAGTCTATATGACGTGATTTTATATATAACACTTAGGGAATCTTAGTAAATAATTGGTATGTTATTATTATTATTATTATATTTGTTATTAATAAAATTTATTAATTATTTATTAAATTGTTTATCCTTTTAAATGAATTTTACTCAATTTTATTGTTTAAGTTAAATAAAATTTAGAATAAATAGATAAATATTTTTTAATATTAAATAAATTTTAGGCATAATTAAATTTTATCTCAATTAAGAATGCGGCGTCTGCATCTTTTCGAGACATTTAAAATTTAAGGATGTAAAAAATATACCTTGGCAAATACTTTTTTCTAAAATTAATTTGACAATTTTTTTAAACTTTCACCGATTTATTTAATATGAAATAATAGTTAAGTTTTCAATATAATTAAAAATGAGCGATTTTAGGCCTTAACATAATTTATTAAAATAATTTAAGTCAATATAAGTCAATAAAGCGATCGTTCTTGAACCACGAGACTTGAGGGGTGCCTCACACCTTCCTCTCGGTCAACAGAATTCCTTACACGGTTTTCTATTTTCGCTGATCAACAATAAAGAGTCATTTTCTTTTGATTAGGGATTCAAAAAGGTGACTTGGAACACCATAACTCAATTTCAAGTGGCGACTCTGTAATAAATTAATCCCTATTCAAAATTATCACTTTAATTGGAAAAATCCTTCAACTCGATCCCTTCGGGAGGGAAAAAGGGTGTGACATCTCTGGCGACTCCGCTGGGGACTAATAAGAATTTGAGCTTTTATATTGACTTATACTTGCTTTAATTATTGTTGTTATTGTGTTTGTTGGCCTTATGTGCTAGTTGTCGCTTATTTACCGCTTTGATATTGATTGAACTGTATTATATATTGTCTTCTCTTGCGCACCCCCTCTGAGTCTCTGAAATAGGATAGAAGGAATGTTGCGCATGCATCCTACTTTCTTTTTGAGATAACCGGAGTGTCAAGGCACCTGGTGAAGGATTATAGTCACACATGTTAGGCGGGGTTCGTATCGACAACAAAGGCGGTGTTGCCCTGCTACCGACCAAGTTGTCCCTCCCTGGCTTGAGTGTCTGCTCGGGTAAGCCAGTCTAGACACTTATCCCTATTAGGCTTAAACTTAGAAGAATTGAAAACTCAGAATTTGGTTATCCCTATTAGGTGTCGCTTTATTTGCATCATATACATTTGACTTAGCGGGACTCGGCACAGGAGTCGGGTTTGTCTAGGACAGATGACCTACTTTATAAAGACCAGCATGTGCATCCTACGTGCTCTTTGACATTTATTTGGAAGGTTGTTTGTTTGTTGACCAGCTTTCGGCAACTTTAAAATGCAAGAGATTAAATTATTCTCACATTTAGTGAATCATTTTAAAAGAAAAAAAATATTTTTAAAAGAAAGAAAAAAGTTTAGTAACACAGT
>NW_025856044.1:0-1530 GCF_002878395.1 Capsicum annuum | reverse complement strand
TGGATAACTTTCTTATGGACGACGTTATAGCACGATCTAGAGTATGAAAGGATAAGAAACAAATCCTAAATGCCCGGTAGCATCCTGATTATAATTGTTGTGCACAACACACCCTTAAGTAAGACTCTACTAGACACGATTTTGCAGACACCCTGGGAACATGAACCGTGTTCTGATACTAAATTTTTCACGACCCAAACTGGGGCCCTGGCCGTGACGGGCATCTCGAACTATGAAGGCCCGAGGGCCCTTCTAACTGGAAATCATATACAAATTCATAAACTATAAAGAATTGCGGAAGACATAACAAAACGGAAACATAGTCAACTTCTTAATTCAAATAGACAATACAAAATGAGGCTCATAACATTCAAAATACATGACACTAGTCTGCAAAATCTCTAACAACATGAAAACTACTTCTGTCTGAAATCGGAACAAGGCCCCCGGTCGGACCATGAACTAAAAATAATAAAACCATCACATGAGATAAGGCCTTCCAAAATAAGGGAGGCTCACCAAATCCAATCGTCTGACAATGATCTACTGCTTAGCGGGAATCCGTGACTGAGCCTCAGATCCTGAAATATAGGGGCGTCAATACAAATGTACTGGTACGCAGAGCAATCCAAAATAATGTACGTTTATATGACATAAGTGAGAGAAATTCATAAAACAGTTTACATACGATATAGGAAAACACATGGGCATACTTAAAAAACTTTGAAACATTTCTTTGAAATCATGAACCACTCTTTATGTTACTTCTAAGATGGATGGTACACCCTACAATCTGTAATACCATGGGCTATATAGAATTCACCCATGACTCGACGGCCAAGCCCCCAATCTAAGTTTGCCGCAAGGATTGGAGTATCTATAAAGGGAGACACGTAAGACCACACAGCATGGTGCCATGATCCCTAATCAAATCAACATGTCATGATAGTGCACAAGACCACATAGCATGTCTCCTAACCATACTTCCAAATTGGGACAACATGAATCAAGGACACAAGACGACAAAGCATGGTACCATCACCCCGTGTCGGCAAATCACAATTTTTAGCATTGAGTCTTTCAACTCGTACTTTCTTTGGGTAACTATCTAACGCTCTTTAAGCCCATTTTTAACCTTTTCTAAGCATGCATCTTTCTGAATTCAAAATCTGAAAATCTGAATAAAATATGTATTTTAGTCTGTTATGAATATGCTATGGCATTTATCTGTTTGGTATCATCATTCCGAGACTTGCGAGTTATACTTCTCAGCCATACATTATCATGTTACAACTCTTTTCTTGCAAAATAATGTTCAGACCACCAAATTATTCAAACAATGTCAGAGGATGCGTATAGTGAAATTCATGAAAACTTAGGCAAATATCCTCAATTTCAATTCACAAACACCTAGTGGTCATGTATTTTGTAACAAACCATGAAATTCTTTAAATCGTCACTTTCGTTTATACAATTAAGAAAATTTTCCTCTCTTCATATCATCACAAATACCAAGTCAATTTACAACAG
>NW_025856043.1:0-1819 GCF_002878395.1 Capsicum annuum | reverse complement strand
ATCTAGGTGTGTTGAAAGGGGAGTAATTCAAAATTTCACTCGAATCAGGCTACCCCTAACAGATTGTACCCCTTTGTACCAAATTCTTGGATGATTCCTAAATAGGTGGACCAATCACCATTGGAAAAAATGAATCCCCCCTTCCAACCACTAAAAAACACCCAAATATGTACCAGATTCATACCCCTATCCCAAAATTCATAGAATTGAACGTTGGAGGACACCTCAACACTATTCTAGAAGGTTCGAAATTCCTTGACGTACGCATTCACATGGGGTCATGCAATCCATACGAACTGATGGTGAAAGGATGTATTTGGGTTTTTTTCAGGTTGAAAATGGGTCGAGCTTGGGTCGATGGATTTGGGGTCGATTTTGCGATTGTTGCTGTTGTTCTCTGATATTCGATGTTGCTCGCCGTTGTTTGAGCGTATTGTGAAGAGAAGGGCTGAAGGATAATCAGGTATTTAGAGTTGAAGGGACCGAGTTTCACCATTGTTGGGGAATGGGTCATTTGGTTGAGATCGTTTGTGGCTAAGGGTTTGAGAGTGGGTGTTGTTGAGAAGATAAGGGGGGTTTGGACCGGGTTCTTGAGAGTATTGGGCCAATTTGGGGGCTGGTATTGCTGATTGGAAAAAATGAAGGGGAATGGGCCACTGGAGTTGGTTGTTGCTTGGGCCCGGAATTGTTAGTGTTGGGCCTGTTTAATTGAAAAGGGAGAAATGGGCTACTGTTTGAAGAAAATATGAAATGGGCCCAGATGTTTGGCAAAATTAGGTTTAAAATTGGGATGGATAGTTTAGAAAAATAGTTTCAATTAACATTTAACCCATTCTAATTAAATTTTGATCAAATTAAAGGCTAATTGGCCAAATGTATTGCGATTGTGGCCAATTTTATTTTCAATTTATGATCAAATTTAATAGATTGATTAAATTGAATTGAAATTAAATAAGAATTAATACTTCTTTTAATCCCGAGTTTCTTGAATTAATAAAACCAAACAAATAATTCTCCAAATAGATTATTTGTGAGAATAAATTAAATTTAAATCAAGATTTAATTATTTAAATTTATTTTCCAAATAATCCTTAATTTAAAGTCCAATTTTGATGAAAATGTTCATTTAAATGACATCATTTGTACAATACAAATACGAAAATAAATAATTATCACCTGAATGACAAAATTAGCCCAACTACCTATTTTAAAATGCATTTATTTGGAAAAAATAGGCTTGGGTATCTAACTCTCATGTCATTTTCTGATTCCCAAGTTGCTTCTTCAACTTTCTGATTCCGCCACAACACTTTAACTGAGGCTATCTCTTTGATCCTCAGCTTTCTCACTTGACGGTATAGGATTGCTACAGTTTCTTCTTTGTAAGACAAGGAATCGGTCACCTTGATTTCTTCAACAGGTAGCACTAAAGAATGATCTCCTATGCATTTCTTCAACATGGATACATGGAATACCGGGCGGACAAAACCCAAATTTGCAGGCAACTCTAACTCTTATACAACTCCACCTATCCTATTTACAATCCGGTATGGTCCTAAATAGCGAGGACTCAGCTTACCTTTCTTCCCGAAGTGCATAACTCCCTTCATGGGAGAAACTTTAAGGAATACCCAATCTCCAACCTCAAACTCTAGCTCTCTTCTTCTAACGTCGGCATAGGATTTTTGACAACTCTGAGCTGTCTTAAGTTGTTCTCTGATTAATTTCACATCCTTTATTGCCTGATGAACAAGATCTGGCCCAAAAAACCGCGTCTCACCAACTTCATACCACCCTATAAGAGACCTGGATCTCCTCC
>NW_025856042.1:0-2626 GCF_002878395.1 Capsicum annuum | reverse complement strand
GAGTGTTGGATCTCAAGGAGTTATGCATTTGGGAGAGGAAGAGAAACTTGAGTCCAAGTGAACAAAGAAAAAGTGACTAAAGCCATAAAAGAAGTGATAGAGAAAGAGAAAGAGAAAGAAGGAAATGATCGAAGAAAAAGAGCCAAAGAACTTGGACAAATTGCAAAAAAGACACTAGAAAGTGATGGATCTTCTCATCTCAGTTTGACTCTTCTAATCAAAGAAATACAAGAATTCCAACTCAACAAATCTTAAACTGGAAATACTAGGGAATGTATTTCATCCAAACCCCATTGGCGAAAGATTACACTATCTATACATGGTCAAAATTAACCTTTGAAGCTGATTCCAACAGATGAGTAATATGTTGCAACAGATAATTAACCTGTTGCGACAGATGACTTACCTGTTGCAACAAACGATGATTTGTTGGAATCAAAGTCAGGTTCTATCGAACAGGTTACTAATATGTTGCAACAGATATTTGTCGTCTGTTGGAATTGAGTTCAGGTTCTGTTGCAACAGGTTAGTAATCTGTTGCAATAGATATTTATCCTGTTGCAATAGACAACACGTCTGTTGGAATTAAGTTTAGGTTCTGTTGCAACAGGTTAGTAATCTGTTGCTGTCACGACCCAAACTAGGGCCTGGCCGTGACGATCATTTCAAACCATGGAGGCCCGCAACACCCCTATCTATCTGGAAATTATGCACTTAATTCATATGATCAAAGTAATGCGGAAGAAACACAATAATTCAGAAACATGGTCATAAATATGAAAAGAAACAATAACGGGGAGGTACGGTTCCCTCAACATCAATTAACCTCTAAATAACTGTCTACGAAAATCTCTAACAAATGACTGAGTTAAGTAACCGTATATAAACTGGGACAAGGCCCCCAGTAGACCCCAAAACTGAATATAAGATAAAAGGACTGCAGGACATAAGACCTTCCGAAAGATAGAAGGCTCACCACTTGTCTCTGCAACTCTGTCTGACTGATCTACTGATTTTCTTGACCCCTAGACTGGGCCTCTAAACCTGAGAGGTTGGAGAGGGAAGAGGGTCAGCACAAAAGTACTGGCATGCAGAGATATAAAAACAAAATATAATATTTTTACAAAATATAGCTGAGAGCCATTATAAAGCAATTTCGTATCAAATCATTTGAAAACACATGGGTGTAATGCAATAGTTTCTCAACAACAATGAAATGCAACTGAGCTAGGTGGAATAACCTACATAATTTACACCAACTGTCTAACCTCGGTTGCCGTCGATATTAGAGTATAAGTGAGGGAGAGATACTCAAGACCACAAAGCATGGTATCTCGACCTACTGGTAGTGCCCAAGATTACTTAGCCCAGGATCCTACCTATAGTACCAATTTGTGAATGACATGAAGTCAAGTACACAAGATCACTTAGCCTGGTACCAATATTCCGTGTCGGGAAACACGTTTTTCAGCGATGAGCCCTTACTCTTAAACGCCTTCTTCGGGCATCCACCTTTCTCATGTAAAATCAATGCATTCAAATTTCATCTGATTCAATCACATATCATGTTCCGTAGGGTATCGTCATACCCGACTTGCAAGTCCTCAATATCACTTCCACATATGCATAACCATGTAAAAACCAAGGTGCTTCATCATTTACAAGTGGTGAACAATATTTATTTCAAATTCATGCTCTCTTTTGTTGATCACAATATGATATGGGGCATCAAGACATTATCATGGGAATTTGAAAGCAATTTATCATTCATATTTATCAAACTTCCATGGAAAATCTCAAATCACATATGCATGGTTTCAACCATTGAAGTATATAAGCAAACAATTTCCATGACATAAAGAAAGATGACTTAGAAATCATATTGAAAGCAAGTTATTAGCATTTGATTGAAAACCCCCATTTAAAATCATGCATGTTCATAAAAACTACACCCATGAGATTTTAGGATAACCCCACGTACCTCTATTTCCAAGGATAATAGATGTTTCTTGAAGCTTGGGGATTGGTGATTCCAAATATGTAATTATCTTTGAAAACCTACGATCGAATCTTGAACTATTTGGGTTTTTATTTTGAAACCCTAAGGAGAATCTTTGAGCACTTTTGATGAATGAAGGTATATTTTGGGGTCCTTGGAACAGAATTTCGTGTTTTAGGGCTAAGTAAGGGTGAAAAAGGACCACTTTATCCCCAAAACGGAGTGTTTAAGTCATTAGAATTCTTTACATAGGCGCTACCCATCCCATTGCCTATGTTCACATAGGCGCCACCTAGGCTATCGCCTATGTTTACATAGGCGCCGCCTAGGTTATTGCCTATGCTTTCCAGTGGCCATGGGCGATTGGTTAGGCGACGCATATCACTTTGAAAGGCCATAACTTCTTGCTCGGGTGTCGGATTTTAGCCAAATTGGTATCGTTGGAAAGCTAACTCGAATACCTATCATTTGACACATAGTAGGCTTCCTAATTTGACATATACAGAGAGTTATGGTCGATGGAAGCTGACAAACTTTACAACATCCACTAAAACTTAGTCGATCGAAATAGTTTCAACTTGTCCCTGAGTTGAAGGACCTCTATGGTCTAAATTCAAGCTTGAATAG
>NW_025856041.1:0-3721 GCF_002878395.1 Capsicum annuum | reverse complement strand
AATCCCAGCTGTTGATTGTCTTTGGCATGGTCAGTTGGTGAAAGTCCATTGTGTGACGCTTTTCAAAGACTTTTAACAATGTTACTCTTTAGTGGATCAGCCTGATTGGTTATTGGATTTAAGTCCTTCCAATGGATGTCTTTGCTCTTTGGTGGATCGGCCTTTGCAATTCCAATCCATTCCTCTTTTGATTGGTTGTTGCGCTGGTTGACAGGTTACTTTTTCATGCAGATCTTCTGCAACTTACCAGTTAGTCTTATAAGTTTGTCGTAACAAACCCTTTATTGATCAATAGTTCTTTCAAACTCATTATTAATGGTTGTTGTTTGATGTACAATCCCTGTATATGAAGTTCACTGTTTGAACTAGCTATATAGCTTTGTTTTGTATGATGGATTACTGTTTTACGCTTGTATTATGAAACCTTTATTGTTTTCTCACTCTTGCTTTATTGCAAGTCTTCGAGATTAGTACTCAATTTCAAATATGGTCCGTGTTTGTTATGGACTTTAGCTACAACCAGTGTAACAGTGTAACAAGACAGCACGAAAAAAGTGCTCGAAAGTCAACTATAGCGTACCATAAATTTGAAGAAATACTTCTGCATAGTATCAATTGTAATGAAATCTAGGAAGTATGTAGTGTGTAATCCTGGATGCTCTTCGTAAGAGAGGATGTTGCCTTCTCAACTTGCCAGAAGATCATCAAATACTCTAGGAACATACATATTCGGAGCCTTGGAGGAGCGGTAAAGCTTATCTTCCGAGTTATCTTGCATACACCTCAACCTAATTCCATGTGTACCTTCTATCTCCATTCAATGCAGGTCACTCTATCCACCAAGAGTATCCACTAGATTTAAGAGAATTCTGTAAAGTGATCAATTGGCAGTTTATCTTCACAGCGACCCCCTAAATATTATTGTCAACGTAAGCCTCCAAACAATGTCATGTGATATGAATACAAGTGACTGGAATTCCTAATAAGAAATTGTTATGACAAACATCTTGTCATGATGTTAATAAGCATATATACAAGATTGGAGAAATTGCAGATTCCGGAATCAGCAAACATATTAGTAATTCTTTTTACATTGTTTACTGAGATTCGAGATTTGTCAAAAAAGCACTTGATAGTTCATCATTTCTTCTTGTATTTGTTGGATCTTGTTGAAGTTATTGACATTATCATTGGAATTTGCTTTGCGAGTCATCAGTAGTGCCTTGGAACAAACTCCTCACTCACCTTACCATCCCAGCTCTTTTTTCTTCGATGATTTTTTTCTTTCTTCTTTTTGATAACCATGGTTTTTGGGCCAGCTTGCGCATACCTCGAAAAAATCCACGGGATGCCTACCACCTCCCACCAGCAAAAAGTATCACGTAACTTTGTCCACCAAGGAAAGGATAGAACGAATGGAAAGAAATCACCTAGTAGTGTTTGTCTTTATTGGAAATTGAACCGGAGACCTCATGGTGTTCAATCACACTTAATTGAACCACTAGGCCACACCCTGGGTGCCCACTAGGACACACCCTTGGGATCAAAAATCAATGTTGCCAGAAAGGCTCGATCAGGAGACGTGTTGCATGAAACGTCAAGCTTTAACCACCAGGCCAAGTGGATCACACTCTTCTATGATTTTTTTTGTTATTGCATTGCTTCCTCGGAGAAACATATGCATCCCTAGCTGCATTTGAAAGACACTGATCCAACATAGCCTCTTCCTCATCTTCATCAAAGATGTCCTTACCTTGTATGTTAGAAAATCTATCTACAGAGAAAGTACTATTTCTACCAACTTGCAGTTTCTTGGTAGTGTTAATAGGAGTAAGAGTTATCAAATTTTTAACTGTCAAAACTCGAGCCGAGACCTTGACCGCGGCGCGCATCCTGAACCATAAATACCTGGACGCCCATTGTCACGACCCGAACCGAGGCCTTGACTGTGACAAGAATGCCAAACCATGAAGGGTTGGACGCCCTTTTCTATCTGGTATTCATGCACAATATTCATATAATAAAGTAAGATGCGTAAATATAACTTAATACGGAATCATGGTCATACTCTGAACTCAATTTAACGATAAGGAATTTAAAATACAACAACTCTAGACAATATCTAAATCAGATTGCAAAATCTCTATTAAATGCTAAAATGACAACTGTCTAAATCTGGAAAAAGGCCCTAGTAGACCCAAAACAAAATAATAACATAGTCTGGAATAAACAGGCCTTCTGGAATAAACAAGGCTCACCACTGCACAGTCTCTTCTCTCTGAAATCTCTACTGCTTAGCCAAACCTCTAGATTGAGCCTTGTACCTTGAGAGATAGGGGGCCAATACAGTTGTACTGTTATGCAGAGAAAATCCAAAATAATAATTTTTATTCAACATATATGAGAGCGATTTAAAACAGTTCATAAATATATCATATGTTAAGAATCACATGGGCATATTTAAAAGACTATAAAATCATCTGAACTTTGTGACATACTCTTTGTTTTACTTCTGCACAAGGTGGTATACCCTACAATTCTATAATTCCACGGGCTATATGGAATATACCCTTAACTCGGTAGCCAACCCCCAACCCAAGTTTGCCATAAGGGTCGGAGTCTCTGAATCTTTACTACGCCACAGGGCCGTCGCCAGCGTACAAAAGTAACATACCCATATCGGCAAAACATGATTTTAGACTATGAGCCATTTGGCTCGTGCCATCTTCAAGTAACCACCTAACCCTCTTTAAACCCATTTTTAATTCTTTACAACATGCAATCTTTGAAATCAGACTCTGAAGACTCTAGTTTTGTTATGGCATAAATTTATATGGTATCGTCATACCATTGACTTGCAAGTCACATTCCCTGAGCCATTTATAGCAAATTATATCTCTATTCTCAAAACATGGAATTCAGGACCACCATATCAACAATTCCTTTCAAGAAACTCATTCTCTAAAACTCATGAAAACACATGCGAGAAAACTCTCATTTCCGACATTTCAAACACACACAAGGTGGTCATGTCAAAGATATCAATCACATGCAATTCTTTCTCTTTAACACAAGAACGAAATCATATCAAGAAACTCCCTCTCATTGTCATCAAAATCATGTTAATTACTTTAATATTGAAAAGACCACTTTCAAACCATTAAACATGCATCTCAAATCATTCTCAACAGTTTCATAAATTATAAATCATCAAAGAGAGAGATTTCAATGATAATGCTCTCAATCAAATCTTCAATATCATATGTATACATGTAAATATAAATCAATTTAAGGGGGAAAGGCCTAAAGGCCAAAACAATAATATTATCAAAACATTCAAAATGCGAAATTTAAAGAATAAGTTCCAAAACCCTTTTAAAATTCATGTTTGATAATCTTTAAATCATATTCAAGAGATTCAACAAGCCCATGTAGTTTTTAGGATGAACCCCATAGTAACGCCCCCGCAATTCGGGCTACAATATAGACCATAATTTCGATGCATTGTTAATCTCGAAACCATAAAATCCTACGCCAATACGGCATGTTAATTATCGTGTATCATGTGAAATCCACTCAAGCTTGAATTTAGACCATAAAGGTCCTAAAACTCAGGACGAGTCAAAACTATTTTGATCGACTAAGTTTTAGTGGACGTTGTAAAGTGTGTCAGCTTTCTTCGACCATAACTCTCTGTATATATCGAATTAGGGAACCTACT
>NW_025856040.1:0-1101 GCF_002878395.1 Capsicum annuum | reverse complement strand
TCATGCATTAGATTCTAATTCCAGATGTTCTGTTATGATTCAATTCGTAGGTGCCCTATGCATCGCCTCAGTTCCCCGAGTATCTTAGTGAATTGAGCATTCATAGAGGGACATAGGATCCCAAGGAGGAGATACCTCATTCAGTTGCATGAAAAGATTCTTATTACAAATCTCACACCAATTATTATTGTGTATTCAGTCATACAATAATACGTCAGTTCAGTCAGATATGCATGCATTAGAGATGCATGTTCAATAGAAAAAGTAAAGCTTAGTAGTGTATTTAGTTCTGCGTTCATGAGAACAACTCAGTCACAGATCCATGCATCAGATATGCATGTTCATTATGATAATCCAGCTTATGTTTAGCTTCAGTCGTGTATTCCATGCATTAGATATGCACGACCGGTATAAAAATTTCGAACACCAGTAGTTCCAGTCTTATAGTCAGGTTTCAGACCAGTGTATTCTTTCTTAGAGAAACATATCATGTTCGCATTATTCCATACCTCTAAGCTTCAATATGTTCCTACCCATCATTCGAGGAAAAATGATCTCAAGGGGGAGATAATGTAACACCCCGTATTTTCGGGCTAGAGTTTAGACCATCGTTCCTACATATATAGACCCGAACTGAATTATTCTTTATTAAAATACGTGTGGTAATCAATCCTATCATAATGCCCCATAAAATTCTCGAGTCGATTTTATTTTTAGTGTTATGTTTGAGGGGCTAACAACTTGAATATTTTTCTAAGTGTAATGAGGACTAGCTGGCAATCTTCGGGATACAATTTTTCAACCTTTCCGACATCCGTTTTTAGATTTTCAAGTTGCGTTACGATTGGGAAAGCTTATATTACATCTTGGGTAAGTTTCAGAATTTTTCGGAATGCATAAGGCTGCGTTTGGATTTCAAAATAGTAGCAAAACGCATAGCCTATTGCCTAGTTTTCAGCATTTCAGGGTCAACTTCAAACGATCATAACTTTTTGAATATAATGAACTGGGAGAGCTTATGCCTATCAAATGAAAGCTCTTTGAGTCTTCTTTCCAATGCAACTAGTTTCATCCAAATCCAACATCTGAGTAAGGATTATA
>NW_025856039.1:0-1990 GCF_002878395.1 Capsicum annuum | reverse complement strand
ACTTATTGGCATCTAGGGTGTCACGACCCGAACCGAGGCCCTGGCCAGACGAGTATTCCGAACCATGAGGCTCGAAACACCCCTATCTGTCTGGTAATCATGCACACAATTCAAATGATAAAAGAAATGTGGAAGATATACAATATAACGGAAACATGGTCAAGAATCATGCGAAAGAAATAATGGGGAATAATGTCCCACAATATCAACACAACATCTCTATAACGTCTGCAAAATCTCTACTACATGACTAAAACAAATGTCTATCTGAAAACTGGGACAAGGCCCCCAGTAGACCCAAAACTAATAAATGATAAATTGAACTGCAAAAATCAGGCCTTCCAAAATATAGAAGGCTCACTACGTGATTCTGCAATCTGTCAGAAGGAACCTGCTGGTTGTCTGGACCCCTAGACTGTGCCTCCGAACTTGGGAGGAGAGGGGGTCAATACAAAAGTAGTGGTACGCAAAGAAATCAAAATAGAAATATAATATTTTTACACAATATAGGTGAGAGCCATTATAAAGTAGTTTCATATCAAATTATTTGAAAACACATGGGCATAATGTAATTGTTTTTAATACCAATGTAATGCGATTGATCTAGGCGGAATACCCTACAATTTTAATTCCACGGCTATGTGGAATCCGCCTATGGTGCTCGGCGGCCAAGCCTCCAATCCAAGTAGCCGCCAGGATTTGGAGCCGGTATACCCCCCATGTGAGTACACCATAGGGAATCCCCCCATGTGAGATTCCCAATTATTTTATCATCCTTCCATGGATACAATATCATATGACCCGCATCGGCAACTACGGTTTCAAGCGATGAGCCCTTTCACTCAAACGCCTTCTTCTGGCATCCACCTTTCTCACGAAAATCAATGCATTCAAACTTTATTCAAATCAATCACATGTCATACTCTGTAGGGTATCGTCATACCCAACTTGCAAGCCATCAATATCACATCATTCTTCTCATTCAACCATTGTATTCAACATGAATAACCTTCTCGTTTTCAAGTCAAAATCATATCAATTCTCAAAACATTTCATGTCATGCTCTTCAAGATGTTTTCAAAAAATTTACATCATATGAACATTTAAAACAAATTCACATCAAGAGAGGAAATTTCATATCATTCATGCTCTCAAGTTAACATCTTTTCGGAATACATGCATATACATATATCATATAGCAAATCACTTTGGGAATAGGCCTAAGGACCAAATCAATATCATAAAACGTTCAAAAACATAATCATATTCATAATTTCAAAACCCCCATTTGAAAACATGAATTTTTAAAGCCCATAAGATTTTTGAGATAACCCCACGTACCTCTATATGCTAAGATTATAGGTGCTTCTTGAAGCCTACGTTCTGGGGATTCCAAATCTTTAATTTATTTTGAAAACCCATGGTTGAGTCTTGAACTACTTGGGTTTTTACTTTGAAACCCTAGAGAGAGTTCTTGAACAATTTTGATGAAGGATGGTGTATTTTGGGGTCTTTGGAACTCAATTTCGTGTTTAGGGCTAAGTAAGGGTGGAAATGGACCATTTTCCCCCCAAAATGGAGTGTTTAAGTCACTTGAAATCTTTACATAGGAGCCGCCTATGCTATCGCCTATGTTTGCATAGGCGTCGCCTATGCTATCGCCTATGTTTGCATGGGCGTCGCCTATGCTATCGCCTATGTTTTCCAGGGGCCATGTGCGATTGGTTAGGCGACGCACACTACTTTGAAAGGCCATAACTTCTTGCTCGGGTGCCGGATTTTAGCAAAATTGGTATCGTTGGAAAGCTAACTCAAAGATCTCTTATTTGACACATAGTAGGCTCTCTAATTAGATATATACAGAGAATTATGGTCGATGGAAGCTGACAAAAATTACAACGTCCACTAAAACTTAATCGATCAAAATAGTTTCAACTCATCCTTGAGTTGAAGGACCTCTATAGTCTAAATTCAAGCTTGAATGGATTCA
>NW_025856038.1:1789-3110 GCF_002878395.1 Capsicum annuum | reverse complement strand
TCACTATTTTCTTTTTCGATTATAGTGAATTTTACGAAATGAGACTAACATGACCCTATTATGATCTCAGGTAACATGGCTCCGAAAGGACGACAGGGAAAGGAGAAAGCATCCACCTCACAAAAAGGTCAAAAAAGGTCAAGAAAGGACCAGGCTGATTCCTCCTCTCTTCAAGTGCCTCGACGCACTTTTGGGATCAAGTGGGTTCTAGAGGAGGAAGGGAAGGAATGGTATAGAAACAATAAAGTGAAGAAATATGTACATGTGGATTTGATGCAGAAGAAAAGTTTAGCAAAGAACTGCCCTCGTATTTTGGCAAAGATTATGGCACTAAATATTGACTTTATCTTCTGAGACATGGGCGAATGTAATCTTGATTTGACTCGAGAGTTTTATGCCAGCTGGTCCCCAAGGACTACGAGAAATGAAGTAAAGATTCGGGGGCAAGTCTTGCAATTGAACACTGATTTCTTCAACTTTTTCCTGGGTACTCTAAGTGTGGATCAATCACCACTCAAGGATCTCTACAACAGACCTCCCTACAGAGCCATCAGACATACGTTGTGTGGATCAAGGTCCATGACCTGGTGGACTCGTCACAAAGATAATAGTCCTCATAATACTTACCCATATGCTTGTTTGAACAGAGAAGCTCGCATATGGTTAAGAATAGTCAACTCCTGCTTGATTCCTGGGACACAATACACTAAGGTCACGCGTGATCGAGTCTGCTTGGTATATACTCTAATGACAAATGTTCCCATCAACAGTGGTGTAGTTATACGAACGTCGATGCGAAAAGCAAGGGTGCACAAAAGGTCCCAGTTCAGTTTTGGTAATTTGTTGACTATAATTTTAAGGAAAGAGAACATTGAGGAGGAGCTAGCAGAACATAAGTTGCCACATAACCCGAAGAAGGTAGATCTTACAAAAATCAAAGATCCAGAAACTGGTCAAGGCATCAACCTTACCACTGCTGAGAGATATACCCGAGATGAGAGTTTTTTTTTCCATCTGTATGGCATGACTAGGTTTACTATAATGAATGAGGGTTGTGTGCCGACTGATACAGAGCTTCGGCAGTTGGACTATGACTACCCGCTTAATGAGCATGCTCGAGCCATGTGTGGAGTGGGGGTAAATTTTGAAGAACCTCTAGATGATGATGTACCGACAGACGATGATCACCAGCTGCTAGACTCTGATGTGAAGGATAACTCTGATGATGAAGACTCTGATGATGATTCTGACGCATGGGGTATGACCCCGGATGTAGAGGAGGAGTCTGACTAACCAGGTTTTTGCTTATTTATTCACACTG
>NW_025856038.1:0-1689 GCF_002878395.1 Capsicum annuum | reverse complement strand
GTGGGGGTAAATTTTGAAGAACCTCTAGATGATGATGTACCGACAGACGATGATCACCAGCTGCTAGACTCTGATGTGAAGGATAACTCTGATGATGAAGACTCTGATGATGATTCTGACGCATGGGGTATGACCCCGGATGTAGAGGAGGAGTCTGACTAACCAGGTTTTTGCTTATTTATTTACACTGAGGGCAGTGTGTTCTTTCTTAGTGTGGGGTGTTGCACTGCATACTGCTTGCCCGCATTTATTCTATAGTCGTTTTGATTTAGTCGTAGTTAGTTAGTTGTAATTAGTTAGATTTTGCATGAAATTGTTCTTATAGACGGCATGGCATTATAATAGGAGTTTGTGCTGAATCACTACTATTGAAACATTTAGGCTCTAAGTTGTGACTCACTCTGTGATAATTGTTTGTGGTTTAATTCATTTATATGTTAGGTCAAGAATCTATAATGCTCCCAATTAAGTTAACCATGTGCCATGTGTGTGTAAGGTTATTGTATATTCTTTGTTGCGACTGATGCTAGAACTTGCCTAGTGTGTGTGTGAAGCGAAATAAAGATTGTGAGTTTAGGAGATGATTTAGGCATTTCTTTGGCAGCCCTGATTTTGTTTATCTTCTTTTTACCTACCTTTGTACATTATCCTAGTGAACACCCTTTGAGCCTTTAGCTATTTTCTTTGGCAACCTCATATGTAGCCTAATCCATTTTTTTTAAAAGACCATAATTTGATCCAAAAGCTCTTAAGCGCTTTAAATTGTAGAATTAAGTTGAGTAAATAGTGTGGCAAAATAAGAGGAAAATGGTGAAAGTGATGCCCCAAAGTTTAGTTATTGGTACATGAAAATATTGTGATCGAGGGTGGCTATCATAGGGATGTTTAATAAAAATAAAGAAAAGAAAAATAAATATATAATATAAATTAAAAAAAAAAGAAAAAAAAAGAAGGGTTGTATAATTCCCATCATAGTGTTTTTAATTGAGTAACAAAATGGGTGAAGAAGGGTAGAGTGGTTGTTAAAAGTTAGTGTAAACGGCATAATGTAGTGTTTTAAAGTGCTTTGGGAGCATAGTCACCATTTCTGGCCAAAATAGTCCTACCCGTCCCTTTAGCCTACTTTACAACCCGTAAAGACCTATTTGATCCTAACCTTAGCATTCTGATATTAGTGGAGCATTACACTATGGGCAAGCATATGGTCATCAGTTGTAATCTAAGAATTCTTTGTGAGAGTGAGAGCAAGCAAGTTCTTATACCCATATTTCTGAAAAATGCAAAACTATGAGTGATTATGGGTAATATTTTGTGTGAGCGCATATGGTTGATGATTGTTAGGTAGTTTGATATGATTTTTTAGCTTAACTTGTGTATACGAATTAACCAACTTAATGAGTCTATGTTGGAGGGTGAGTTGTTTCTAGTAATGATCAAGAAATCAACTCTTTGTTAATAATTGCCGTGTATGTCTTGTTGAAAATTTTGTGTTGATCTTGTGAAGTTTAGTTAGGTATTTGCATGGATGTACTATTTTGTTCGAGGACAAACAAAGCTTTAAGTGTGGGGTGGTGATGTTGGGCATATTTATACGTCTAAGCACTATAACTTACCCATGTTTTAGCTAAGTTTTGAGGATAAAATACATAATTCTTGCACTTTTAGTCTATTTTTAGTTAAGTGAGCTGA
>NW_025856037.1:0-1682 GCF_002878395.1 Capsicum annuum | reverse complement strand
CGAAACTAGGCTAAAATATGGGCAAAATATATTGATATAGGCACGTAATTTCGCCTATCATCAAAGGTGGATTTGGATTGGAGGTGGATTTTGAGGTGCCCATAATCTTGGGTCGACCTTTCCTCGCAACAGGAAGTGTGCTTATTGATTTACGAGCAAATGAGCTTTTATTTCGGATGAATGACGAAGTGGTACATTTTGATGTATGCAAATCAATGAACCAGCCCAAAGATATGAATGTGTTCTCTATAGCTGATGTTTATTATGAGGATAAGAAGGAATTATCTTTAGAGAAGCAGCTTACATTTGAGCCATTGGCTGTTGTGCTTTTGAACTTTGAGCGTGAGAATGTTGAAGAGTACGAAGAAACTATCTGTGCTTTGACAGGAATGGGGTCGTATTCATATGCCCCCAAGAAGCTGGACCTTGACCTTAAGAATCGACCCTCACCATCGGCGAAGCCACCATATATCTTGATGAAGTTTGAGCAATCGAGATAACTATGTCGTTCCATGATAAGAAATCAAGCGCTACATGGGAGGCAACCCATCATTTTACTAGGATTTTGTTTTTGCTAAATAAAAATTCAAAAAGAAGAGTCGAGCCACGACTAAAACTAAGGCGCTTGGTGGGAGGAAATCCATCCTTCTAATCATTTCTGTTGTTTTAGATAGAGTGTTGGTGCATGCAGTGCAAAGGAGGAGATTAGACCCAATTTTGATTTGAAAGTGAGCCATGTCAATGGTGGTAAGTCTACGAATGATGAAACAATACAGGTAAGTGGGAGTGGTCAAATGTGTAAGGTTCAAGTATGATTTGCATTAGAGTCGCACCACGAATTATGAAGATTTAACCCAAAAAGTTTCACAGTACGAGTATATTTTGAGACTTTCAATGTGGTCTGTGGTGGTAGCGTAGGGATCGGGCTACCAAGAGTGAGCCGCTTTTTCCAATTACCTATGCCAACATGGGCAATAGGTTAGGCGCCGCCTATGCCAACATAGGCAATAGGCTAGGCACCGCCTATGCCAACATAGGCAATAGGCTAGGCACCGCCTATGCCAACATAGGCAATAGGCTAGGCGCCGCCTATGCCAACATAGGCAATAGGCTAGGCGCCGCCTATGCCATTGCCTATGCTCACTGCCTCACATAGGCAATAGGCTACGCGCCGCCTATGCCAACATAGGCAATAGGCTAGGCATTTCCTATGCCAACATAGGCAATAGGCTAGGCGCCTCCTATGCCAGTGCCTATGCTCACTACCTCACATCGGCGATAGGTTAGGTGCCGCCTATGCCAACATGGGCAATAGGTTAGGCGCCGCCTATGAACATAATTTTTGCCTACTAACCCATTTGTAAATGGACCAACCCGACCCATGGCTCATCCTTTAAATATATCCTCTACCTTTAAACACCACTCAATTTTTCTTACACCTAGGCGCCGCCCAAGCATCCTTGACCTCTCCAAGCCTTTCTCTTTTCTCATCTAATCTTGCAGGCTCACCTTCCCGATCCATCACCAAGTAAGTTATTGTTTCATACTCTGTAGTTGTTTCAGTGCTACACTTATAATGGTTAATTAGATTTTGTAGTAGTGCTTGGTAATAAGAGTATAGTAGTTTGTTATGATTTTTGAAAAACTATATCTCATTGATTGACGGGATTCTTGTGGGTATT
>NW_025856036.1:0-2296 GCF_002878395.1 Capsicum annuum | reverse complement strand
TTAAAAATCAACTAGCAGATATTTTACAAAACTCCTGCTAGAAGAAATATTTTGCTCTCTTAAAAAAAGACTTGTTATTCTTAGCATTACTGATGCTTTAAAAAATATTTGATTCATTTTTGTGTGCATTACTCTGTCTATATATTGCTTTCTCCTTATTTTCTTTTTAATTATGTCAAAGGGGGAGAAAGCTGGACATCAGAGTATCTTACCAGCTAGGGGGAGTATAACAAGTTTATATGTTAACTAATACTTATACAAGTCAGGGGGAGCAAGCTGACAGATAGGGAAGTCAACTGATGTTTAATCTTGTTGTCATTATCAAAAATGGGTATATTATTAGCCTCTTAAGTCTATGTTATAATATTGACAAACTAATAAATGTATCCTTGTTGAACTCTAATACTGCTAATAGTTGAAATATAAAGAAAGCCAGCTCTAGAAATAGAAGGACATCAAGAATAGATAGTCATCCACAGTATCCAAGTAAAATCAATCATAATAAGAACAAATGGAAGGAAAATCTTAGCCCCTAATGTCATAGATAATCTAATCAAGATATTGGAGGATATGGAATGTCAAAGCATGGAAAGCAAATCAATCAAATATCACAGAAATAGAAGAAGGATCACAATCCCAAAATCAAGGCAGACCACATCAATTAGGAAGAGAAGATCACGAGCACATTTGGAAAGGAATTTATCTCTACAAAACCAAAAATAGAAAAGATCACAGACATATCTAATATGGACATGATCCAAATCCATATATGTACATATCTAATATGGACATATCATACGGCTACATTCCTTAATAAAGGAATCAATTTACATCCTTGATTGAGAAGAAATATCTTAGGGTTCCTTATGAAGAGTAGTAGTTGAAGACTATTAAAGATGAAGACCAAAGACATACACTTTTTATGCAACTTCATGTAGAAAATTCAAAGTGTCTCAATCTTAGTCTTACAAGGCTTTGTAACTTTAGTTTACAATTGTTATATAAAGAGTAGGATCAAGTCAACTTTGTAACATCAATAGAAGTTGTCTCATAAGATCTGAAGAGCAAAATAAGTCTTCAAAACTTGTTTCCTGTCATTATACTCAAGCCAAACATTCACGATCTAAGAAAACTTTGAAATCTAAAAGGACTAGACATAAGCATCACATTGGTGTTCTGATCTAGGATAAATCTTTATGTTATTACTTTGCATTTTGTTATTTACTTAACTATTCTAAATTCAATCTATTTATGAAGTGTTCTGATTTGCAAGAGTGTCCACTGTGAGGATTTAGTAGTTGACTCATAAAAGAAAATTTCAATTCACTCACCTCTAGAATTTTAGACATCTCCAAATTGATTGTATACATAGAGCAGGTTAAGGAAGAAAAGAAGAAGCAAGGTGAGATTGGTAAGAGGCTAAGTAAGAATTTTTTATATTCAGAATAGGGTGGAGGCCAACAACAAAATAGAAAGTGGTCTAAGAAGAAGAGCTGAGAGAGTCCTTACTCCTATTTAATGGTTAGTGCGTATTACCCAAATCTATCTAGTGACCAATATTTTGAGGGTAGTGATGGTTCTTGGGAACAGGGTGCGAAATATTAGTCTATTGGGGCTTAATCAATGTGTGAAGGGAAGGAATTGATGTTTTATGTGTGGTTAGATCAGACATATACAATGGGATTGTCCTTTTAAATTTTATTCTAGGGCAAACAATATTGTTGTTACCTCTTCATCAGCTCCTGCACCAAAGAGTACCATTTATGGCTCTATCATTGGTCGAAACTGCATTTATGCCCTCACTACTCGCTAAAAGTCTAAGGCATATTAGGATGTTATTATTGGTATATTGAAACTGTTTCCTCCGATATGTATTGTTTACTTGATCCAAGGTCCACTCTTTTATGTGACTCCATTTGTGGCCGTGCATTTTGCTTTTGGTCCTGAGTATATATCAGACCCTTTTGTGAATTTTTACCCTGGTGGGTGACTCTGTGATTTTTAGAAAGGTCTATATGGATTGTGTGGTATCTATCAGTAATAGAGAAACTCTACTGGACTTAATAGAGATAGACATAGATAACTTTGATCTTATTTTGGATAGACTAGTGCACTCATGATATGCTTCTCTAGACTGTCGAACCCATAAGGTCATGTTTAAATTCCTTATGTGCTAATTTTTGAATGAGAGGGAAATTCTCTAGAGCCTATGGGGAGTATCATATCGTGTCTTAGATCCCATAAATTAAATTCTCTCTATTATTTGGTCTGGGTTAAGGATTCTAACTCAAAGGGC
>NW_025856035.1:0-1127 GCF_002878395.1 Capsicum annuum | reverse complement strand
GTTTAGTAATCAAGAAAGATATTTAATTTGCACAAGATCAAGGAGATCTATTTTTTAATTTTTGGAAAGAGTTTGAACTTTTATATTTTCCACATGGTCAACCAATCTAGAGTTTTGTGATGAGTTGGGTTAAATAGTTTTTTATAGTATAAAGAAGGCAAATATCTACTCCTACTTAATATTTACATCAAATTAATTGATATATATATATAATTGTACTTAATATTTACATCAAATTAATAGATATATACAATCCTTATTTTAGTAGCAGTGTTTGTCTGAAAATTTCATGCTTAACAAAATCTCAGGGCATAAGTTTAAATTTTTGCTTCATAATATCCCTCTCAAGTTATGCTTCGCTAGACATAAGTTTGAGCGTTAAAAGAAAAAAAAAATTAAGGATCTTCTCATCGAACGGCAAAAATTAAAAATAAGTTAATTTGAAGAGCGATCCATACAATTAAATTGTTAGCTCTAAAATTAAATTGTTAGGAGTAGTTTGGTTGGCAAAGAGTTGTCTTGAGATTAGTTATCCCAGGATTAGTTATCCCACCATGTATATGCGACAACTTATCCATCACTATGGTGTAAATGGTGGGATAAATAATTTCGATACTAACTAATATCTCATACCAAACAAGGAATAAACTAGTCTTTCATTTTATCTCGAGACTATTTATCATTTATACCTCACACTAAACGACCCTGAGTTCCCTTGTTAGTTTCAAGTGTTATTAGCCCTTTAGCCTTAAAGCCCATCTTTCACGTTCAGCCCAAAACAAAATTCCCTAAAGCCCAGCCCACATAAAGAGCCCAATTGTTTATTCACTTTTTTAAAAGCCCAAAACAAATTCTCATTGCTTTCCCAGCAATCTGCTCTGCTCCTCAGCCGCCGAGTCACTTAGCTAAGGTAAGTTTACTTTCACCAGAATTATCGTAACTTATAGGAGTAATATTTTTCGTATAATTTTTAAATATATAAATTTTAAACTTATATACTAAGTTAATTTTATTTAATTGAGCTTCGAAAATTGATCAATAGAGTGTTTGGATTAACTTATGTTTAAGTATTTTTTACTTTTAAGCACTTTCTTATTTTTGAAGGTATTTGGCAAGAATAAAAGTGC
>NW_025856034.1:0-1528 GCF_002878395.1 Capsicum annuum | reverse complement strand
TAACGATCATGTCATAAGTTTTCTTTTCAAATCATGCAGGACATTTGTAAATGGCTGATAAAGCTTGAAAGAAATCTTAAATCTGAAATCCTACACAATGAATGGTAAAACATACCAATCTGGATATCATGAGCCATTACACTTTATCCAAATATCAAGATTTTTTTCTTATTCTCTCATCAAGAAATCTTAGTGAAATATAGAATGTTGAATACATCATAAATCTGTATTTCAAATCTCTTTTAAATCAGTAAAATTAATCTAAGAATGAGGGATGACTCTTTGGGTGATTCTTCTAACCGACATGTACAACATGTGAGCACCCATGATATCTCACGACTTTCCCCCGTAAGTTTAGGTCTGTCCTACCCTTGCCGTCAGTGTAGAACAATCTAATCTCAGTGATCACTATCTCAATTTTCCATATATAGTGGAAGTCAATATCTAAACCTACGGTGGCACGTAGTACTGCGGTATGAAACCGTAGTAACATACCCAACTCGGTGCTAAATACTACTCCCAATACTATGCCCAAAAATCTCAAGAAAAATCCACTTTAAGGGTAATCTCATATTTCTTATGTTAAATAAATGATAAAATCCGTAACTCGTTTCAATACTTCATCAAAAATAGTCCAAACATGGCTGCATGTAGCACATAAATTCTCAAAAAAACAATCTCAATGTGTGTTAATGACCCTTATAGCGATACTTAATCAAAACATTTCAACATTTATGCTTTATATCACAAGCATGCATAATTTATATGGAAATCTGAAAATTTTCAGCCTTTAATCATAACAATAATCTCAAACTCTTGGAGTTTATTTTCTAAACATTCAAAGTAATCATAATATCTTGAACAACAACATAGGATAAGATTTATCACTTTAGATTCATGATAAAACATGTAAAATCATCTATCTTTGTAAAATAATGCAAACTTTGGGCACAAGAATCAAAGGGTGTTCTTGTTTGTAACCCCACATACCTTTATGGTAACGGATTCGTTGAAAGATTGGACCCTTAATGTTGATTGTGTAACCCTAGTTGTTTTTCTCCTTTAGGGCTCTTGGATGATGAACTTAGACTAATAATAGGGTTATGATGTGTTTAGAATCTATTAAATTCGTAAGGTTAAGTTTAGGGGTGTGTAAGGAGTGCCAAAGGACCTAATTGCCCTCAAAATAATCCAAAAACGGAGTGTTTAAGTCACTTGAAACCATAAGATATGCGCCGCATATGATATCACATATATTTACATAGGCACCGCATATGATATCGCCTATATTTACATAGGCGTCGTATATGATATCTCCTATATTTATATAGGCGCCGCATATGCTATCGCATATGCTTTCCAGTGGCCATGTGCTATTTGTTAGGCGACGCACTCTACTTCGTAAAGCCATAACTCCTAGCTCGGGTGTCGGATTTTGGTGAAATTGGTATCGTTGGAAATCTAATTCTATTCTCTATAATTTTGTGAGTAGAAATATGTACAAATACCACATATATATCAAGTTATG
>NW_025856033.1:0-1533 GCF_002878395.1 Capsicum annuum | reverse complement strand
ATAATTTTATCTAAAAGAGAGACTTTTAATAAAAAAATAAAAAATTCAAATAATATTTCTATTCACACTTTTAATATAGTCTACACCCTTACTTAAATATCACAATAATTTTCATCAATATACCATTTGTAAACAATCAACACCCACCAGCCTTACTGTTCCTATTCCATTTATGACTACAATTTTTAATGCATACACAAGAATCATAATCAAGAATTGGCAGGTAAAATATGCTACAAATTTTTTTTTAGAAAATCAAATCATACGTCAATTAGGGTTTAGGTTCTCTTTTTATAGTGAGGTCTACGTTGTTCTCAGTTCTATCTCATTATCGTCAACTGATAAAGTGCCAAATTTTACAAATAATTCATAATGCTAAAAAATTAAATAAGGATACTGACCTCAATTAAGAGTGGAGTGACACTGTAGATGACAAATTTTTCTAAGTCAAGAAAACAATAATTAAGACAGAAAAATTGAAGTAACAAAGTGTAATATTTTATTACAAATATAGTAAGTGTTACAATCTCTAAAAATAATCCTCTGCTTCTTCAAAGTAATATGAACTTGGACTTGGAACTTAATTTGGAATGAAGGGCTTGAGTAACTTGATCTTGAATCTTCGTCTTCGGACTTGAATTTGTATGTTAGTTCATCGCAAATACTTGGATGGTTGCCACGAACGCTGAATAAGTAACTTGATCTTGAACAAAATTTTCTTTGTTCTTGATCTTGAACTTGATAGTTTGAAACATATAACTTGCAGAAAAATTAGGGTTTTGATCCACGAGCTCTCTTCTTGCTTCTTGTTTCTCCCAAAATCCTCTATTTGTGAGTTATGAGGAGCTCTATTTATAGTTGGAGGGGCAAAGCAATTGTGTAATTTGATTGGTTGGTTTGAAATTGATCAATCACATTCTTTTGGTGAAAAGCTCTAATTTGATTGGTTAAAACATGTCACCTGCTTACATGGCATGATTTTAGTGACTTATTTCATTTAACTTGGATTGCCACCTAATATTGACAGGTGTCATGCTTTTAGTAGCTCATTTCATTTAACTTGGATTGCCACATGCCATGCTTTTAGTGGCTCATTTCATTTAACTTGGATTGCCACATGCCATGCTTTTAGTGGTTCATTTCATTTAACTTGGATTGCCATATAATATTGCCACATGCCATGTTTTTAGTGGCTTATTTCATTTAATATGGATTGCCATCTCATATTAAAGACCAGACCTCATATATTTGAGATTAAATAATTAACCCAATTATATTAATAATATTATTTGGGCTATTTCTTAAATTTAATATAGTTCAAATAAATATGTGAATTTAAATTTAATAAAATTTCAATACTCACAAATGCCCCCTACTTCAAGACTTGTCAAATTCAATTTTTTTTATTTTTTTTCATTTTAAAAATAAAAAATAAAAAAATAAAAATAGATGGACTAGACTTGAAGTACAATTAAGACAATAATATTTTTTTTGGTTGTCTTGTACGTAGTAAATACTTGCTTATTTGGCTTC
>NW_025856032.1:0-2959 GCF_002878395.1 Capsicum annuum | reverse complement strand
TTGTAAAATAATGCATGCTAAATGTAAATGACTCACATAAGCTGGAATAATTGAAATATTGAAGTCTAAAGTAATAGAAACAAATCATACTTTATAAATCTAGTGAGTCACAATATTTAGTTCAAAAAGTTGTATTTGTATTTCCTCTTTAAATCATGTTATTTAAGTGTAGAAAGGACTCACTCTAAAATCTAAATTTTGAAAGCTGAAAGCTGAAATCTGAAGCTACTATCTTTCTTTAAAACATAATCTGAGTAAAACTTGTGAGCCTTTACACTTAGTTTTTCTAAAAACTTTTGTGTTATTTTTTTTCTATTAGGAAATTCTTTAAAAAACTTTTCTTTACTAGTAGGGAGGTTCTCTTAACCGACATAAAACCATGAGAGCCACATGAAATCCAACGTCTCATCCTCCTAAGGAAGAAACCTCACGTTAGGGAGAGGTGTCGTACTCTTGCCAGGGAGTATAACCTACCCATGTGATCAATCACAAGCAAAAACTGTCATCCATATAGAAATAGGAATAATTTGATAATTTGTACCTATGTTAGTGACGTAGTTTTGTGAAAGTAGGATACGCTAAACCCACACTTACGCTCAGTGCTAAATACTACTCCCTTTTTATTTTCTACGCTCGATCTGTTGGAAATCCACTTTTATAAAAGCTAGCATAAGGGTTTATCTAAAACTAATTATGCATCTATCTGATAAAAATTTGTAATCTATTTCTGTAAACTGTAGTAATTTCTGAAAAGTGGATTCCATGGATAAACTGGAGATCCGAAGATCAAATACTATTTATATAGTTGAATTTCAATAAATATATATATAAATATATATACATATATATATATATATATATATCAAACTAGGGTTTAAAACCCTTTCTTCAAATCTATATAAACACATGGCAAAACATCATGTTCTATAAGCTTCTTGAAATACTTCAAAAATATCAAGATCATGACTTAAATCACAATATCATGCTCAATTCAATTGAAAAGCTGTAAACAATATCTTAGATCATGTTTATGGTAGCCAAAATCATAAAATAGCATTCTTTAACTCAAAACAAACATGAGATTTCATAATTCAATCATATCATACTCAAAAATCATCAATAAGATACTTTGGGTATAAACCCTAATTTAAAATCATAAGAAATTTGCTGAAAATATAATTTTGGGCATAAGGACGAAAGACGTGTCCTTGTTCACAACCCCACATACCTTAATAGACTTGATTTGATGAAGAAAGCTTGAATCTTGGAGCTTGAATAATGGACTTGTGAAAGAAACTTTATTCTTGATATCTCTTGAAGAATTATTGAACTTGGAAGATTGAACTCTAAGATTTCTTGGAGGAAATCTTGAAATTGATGCTTGATTCTTATGTTCTTGAAAGTAAAAGCTTGAATCATTGTTCTGGGGAAAGGAGAGGATTTTTACTTGAGTTTATTTGAAGAAGATGCGCAAATAATGCCCCTTTTGGGTATATAATTCGTGTTTGGATGCACTGGGGTCGAGGGGAAAGGACCAAAGTGCCCCATGACCCTTAAGAAGCTAAAACTGTGCGGGAATATCCCCCGCGCCACGACCCCTAGTTGGGTTAAGTATCCCTCACGATGCGACCCCTATTTGGGTCAAGCAGACCTCGCATCGCGGGGCTATCGCGACCCCTTACTGCCTCACATGATAAATGGCATAACTTTTCGTTCGGGTATTGGATTAAGGCAAAATTGGTATCATTGGAAGGCTAATTCAATTATCTACAATTTGGTGGGTCTTGAGCTGAAATATTTCACATACACAAAAAGTTATACACATTCAAAATTGACCCTTACAGAATCGAATAGAAAGATTTAGCCAAATCAAAGGCTCTTAGCTCAACTTTTGCTCTAAGTGCTTTCCATGAACATTTTTCACCTTGAGAGCTATTCACACACTAGTACAATGATCATGAAACTCATATCCACATGGGAATCATTTCTATTAGAGCTTACATGTAGGAACAACAGTTAGAATTCTAGCACGAAAATACGGGGTGTTACATTTTATCTTCAAAATTGAAAAAACAAACTGAAAAAAAAACAAATCGATTTTGCAAAAATCAAAATAAATTATATTTATTTCGGTTTGATTTTGATTGTCATTTTTGCTAAATCAAAAACCAAAAAATCAAATCGAACAAACCAAATGTCCACCATAATCACAACCTTAAATAATTGATATCCTAAATAGTCACTAAACGTTCATTTTACTGTTATTATTAAAAGTATCTCAAAAATTCACTACACTATTTTTATAGCTAAAAAGTAATTCAATCTTTCCTAAATATCATAGAAAGTCATTTAAACTTGTCGAGGACTGGAGTGTATGTAATGATAACATCAGATGAACCATTCATAAAGGGAATGAAATCAAATTTTTCAATGAAAAGTTGATCCCCAACCATGACCCCATCAAAAGCTATATTCAGGGTCCTCTAAACTAAGGGGAAAATCATTTAAGGGTAGATAACATCTACTCTAATGGAAACTAGAACCTGCAGAGCCTTTCCCCCGCTCTCCCTCCTGACCTTTCCCACACCATCCAAAGTTTCTTCATCACCCCATAATAGTACTCTAAATGATAAGTTGTACTGGTAAAGAACCTATCAAGCAGTGATTGAATCCCATAAGCCTACCCCAACCACTACTAGTCCAAATTTTCACTGGATTTTGAGACTAAAAATCCCCAACAAAATCAAACTTTCATTTAGCTGCTTCATCACAATGGACTCCGAACTAGGATATATCTACATCACATAAGGGTAACTAACAACAGCCAATGCCACTTTTGTGACACCTAAGAGGAAGACATCAACCATCTCTTCCTCCGCTGCATAAATACCTCCACTTTTTGCAGCCTTAGCTAACCAAAGCATCTTCATCCACTCTTTTGACTCCAATCACCTCAACA
>NW_025856031.1:0-1003 GCF_002878395.1 Capsicum annuum | reverse complement strand
GACGGAAGAACATATTATTTAAGAATAATCTAGTATATAGTAAGCCAATATGACCATATTTTGTTACGTGATTGAAGGGAATATTTTGAAAAAAGCAAATTTATGAAAAATGAATGATAATATATCTGATCTGACGGAAGATAAATTCAAGATACTTATTTTGTATGCACTTAGAAATATAAAAGTAGCAGATATAAGAAAAATAATATTAGAAAAAGCTTTTGGTAAAAATTATATGTCTAGAATAAGCTATATACCATAAATACCTAACTACTCTTATAAATACTTAAGGTGATAAGTTACATAAATAAAAAAAAAAAAGATAAAAAAAAAAAAACTTTTGCAGTTACTAGAAAAAATAAAAGTAAACACATGGAAAACAAAGATATAAAATTTCTTAATAAAAATATGCAAAAACTACTAAGACTAAAACAAACAGCTACAAAACAATTTTAAAAATAGATCATTTAGATTATCTTAAAATTTTAATATTATATATACTTAAAAACATAGAAATTATAGATATTAAGAAAATAATATTAGAAAAAGTAATAGACTACGAAATTGAAACTATAAATTACCTAGAACAGTTATACGAAGAAATTTACCCAGAAGGATATTATTCAGATTAAGATATGTTAGAATATATTAGACAAACTAGAGAAAATCAAGAAAATCTAAATAATGAAATTAATTATAGAAACCGAATTAGACAAATAATGAAAGACCTAAAAGAAAAATTAGCATGGATAGAAAAAAGCTTAGAAAATTTAGATAAAAGTACATGTGATAGTTTATACAATTTAAAAAACTCACTACGAGAAGAACAACACAAGATAATAAGTAACATTGAAAACCTAGAATTAGATATACATTATAGCACAGATAGGATAAATTATTATACAAGAATTTGTAACTCTGCAATCACTACAGGATAAAATAATTAATGAATATATCTTACGAAAAAAGAAAATTATTAAAAGATATTGAAACAAAAAATCCA
>NW_025856030.1:0-1687 GCF_002878395.1 Capsicum annuum | reverse complement strand
ACAAGTGAATTTGAGAACAGCTTTCCACCCTCAGATGGATAGGCAAGCTGAGCGTACCATTCAGACCCTCGAAGATATGTTGAGGGCATGCGTCATTAATTTCAAAGGTAGTTGGGTAGATCACCTGCCATTGGTTGAATTCACTTACAATAATAGCTACCATGCCAGCATCAAGATGGCTCCTTTTGAGGCTTTGTATAAGAGGAGATGTAGGTCTCCAATAGGATGGTATGAAGTAGGTGAGACTCAGTTATATGGGCCTGATCTTGTTCATCAGGTGATGGAAAAAGTGAAGATCATTAGAGAACGACTCAAGACTGCTCAGAGTCTTCAGAAGTCCTAAGCAGATGTTCGGAGAAGAGAACCAGAGTTTGAAATTGGTGATTGGGTATTTCTCAAGGTTTCTCCTATGAAAGGAGTTATGTGGTTTGGAAAAAATGGTAAATTGAGCCCTTGTTATGTAGCGCCATATTAGATTTTGAAAAAGATTGGTACAGTTGCATATGAGTTAGAATTGCCTGCAAGTTTGGGTTCCATTCATCCGGTATTCCATGTATCCATGTTAAAGAAATGGATTGGAGATTATTCTATGGTATTTCCAGTAGAGGGTATCAAAGTGACAGACTCCGTGTCTTACGAAGAAGAGCCCATTGAAAGTTTAGATCGCCAAGTTCAAAAGCTGAGGAGCAAAGAGATAGCCTCAGTAAAGGTGTTGTGGAGGAATTATAAAGTCGAAGAAGCAACTTGGGAGTCAGAAGATGACATGAGAATTAGATATCCCAATTTGTTTGCTTCGATGGAGGAGGAGACAGAAGGTACTATTCCTGTCTTATATTTCCTAGTCCTTTATTATTCTTGAAATCGTGTCTGTCTGTGTCCCGCATCATCATTCGGGAATGAATGATCCTAAGGAGGGAATAATGTAATGCCCCGCAATTCGGGCTACAATATAGACCATGATTTCAATGTGTTGTTAATCCCAAAGCTATAAAATCCTATGCCAATATGGCATGTTAATTATTGTGTAGCATGTGAATCCACTCAAGCTTGAATTTATACCATAGAGGTCCTTCAACTCAAGGATGAGTTGAAACTATTTCGATCGACTAAGTTTTAGTGGACGTTGTAAAGTGTGCCAAATTCCATCGACCATAACTCTCTGGATATGTCGAATTAGGAAGCCTACTATGTGTCAAATGATAGGAATTCGAGTTAGCTTTCCAATGATACCAATTTAGCTAAATCCAACACCCGAGCAAGAAGTTATGGACTTTCAAAGTGATAACCGCCGCCTAACCAATTGCCCATGGCCAATGGAAAGCATAGGCAATAGCCTAGGCGGCGCCTATGTAAACATAGGCGATAGCCTAGGTGGCACCTATGTGAACATAGGCAATGGGATGGGCGGCGCCTATATAAAGAAATCTAGTGACTTAAACCCTCCGTGTTGGGGAAAAAGTGGTCCTTTTGCACCCTTACTTAGCCCTAAAACACGAAATCTAGTTCCAACGACCCCAAAATACATATTTTTTCATCAAAAGTGCTCAAGGATTCTCCTTAGGGTTTCAAAATAAAAAACCCAAATAGTTCAATATTTGACAGTAGGTTTTCAAAGATAATTACATATTTGGAATCACCAATCCTCAAGCTTCAAGAAACATCTATTATCCTTGGAAATAGAGGTACG
>NW_025856029.1:0-1112 GCF_002878395.1 Capsicum annuum | reverse complement strand
AGTACGTTCTTCTTGGAACAAGTTCACCAACTGTGCCAATTGATGTTGAACATGATCTCCCATAACTCCCTAAACTGATATCAAGTTACGATCCATGGATATGGATCTAGTTATGGGACATTGTAAGATGAAATCTGATATTTTATTTCTACGATCTATGGGGATGGTTCGTTAAGAGGAGAACCTGCAATCTCTTGAGTTAAAGTACTCAAAAACACGTAACTGCTTATTTTTAAAATAAGTTTCAGCACTTTTAAAGAACTTTTTAAAAATCACTTTTTTCAGCCTATCCAAACGGGCTCTTCTTTCTTCAGATCTTCACCCAAATCTTGATTCTATATGGGTAATTGTAGATCGGTTGACAAAGTCAGCCCACCTCTTGTCTGTGAGGATTAATTATTCGGGAGAGGTTTATGCTAAGATTTACATTGAGGAGATAGTTCGATTGCATGGGGCACCAGTGTCCATTAATATTCGATAGAGGTACGCAGTTTTCATCTCAGTTCTAGAGATCTTTTCAGAAGGGTTTAGGTACACAAGTGAATTTGAGCACATCTTTCCACCCTTAGATGGATGGGCAAGCTGAGCGTACCATTCAGACCCTTGAAGATATGTTGAGGGCATACGTCAATTATTTCAAAGGTAGTTGGGTAGATCACCTACCACTGGTTGAATTTGTTTACAATAATAGTTACCATGCCAGTATCAAGATGGCTCTTTTTGAAGCTTTGTATAGGAGGATATGTAGGTCTCCGATAGGATGGTATGAAGTGGGTGAGACTCAGTTGTATGGGCTTGATCTTTTTCATCAAGCGATGGAGAAAGTGAAGATCATTAGAGAACAACTCAAGACTACTCAGAGCGTCAGAAGTCCTATGCCGATATTCGGAGAAGAGAACTAGAGTTTAAAGTTGGTGATTGGGTGTTTCTCAAGGTTTCTCTTATGAAAGGAGTTATGCGGTTAGGAAAAAGGGTTAAATTGAGCCCTCGCTATGTAAGGCCATATCAGATTCTAAAAAAGATTGGTACAGTTGCATATGAGCTAGAATTGCCTGCAAGTTTGGGTTCTGTTCATCTGGTATTCCATGTATCCATGTTGAAGAAATGCATTG
>NW_025856028.1:0-3800 GCF_002878395.1 Capsicum annuum | reverse complement strand
CAAATTTGCATACGCCGCAGGCTGTTTATGGATTGTTTTAGTGACTCAAATATTTTATGAACTATTTTGGTGACTTTGAACTGTTTTATGGACTATTTAGGCAGAAAGTATGTTGTTTCATGGACTATTTTTATGAGTTTTGTGTTGTTTTGTAGACTATTTATGCAAGGTTATATTATATGTAAAGATTAATGACGTTATGTATTATGTTAAGCTTATGATTATTTCATTTCGTTTCATCCATGTTGAGTTATTTATAATTATTTATAGTTGGGAATGAAAAAAAGGTTTGAAAAAAATAATTTTTCTAAAAAAATCCATCAATTTTAAATGCTCAGTTATGAAAAAGAGAGACTAACTACTTTAATATTTCAAACCGAAATAAAAATCCGAAATAACCGAACCGAATTTGTAAAAACTGAACCAAACCAAATTTATTTCGGTTTGGTTATGGATGTCATTTTTGTCAATCCGAAAACCGATAAACTGAACCGATATTAAACAATCAGACCGAACTAACCGAATGCCCACCCCTAGACACAATAAAACTAGTTATATTTTCAATAAATAAAGAAGAAATAACTATATTTTCAATAGATAAGGTAGAAATAATAAAAAAAAATTAAGACAACTATACAGTGAAGATTCATTAAAAGGATGGGAAAAACATAAGACTACTGTAAGAATTGAGCTAATAGATAAAAATAGTATAATAACCCAAAAACCACTAACATATAACTTTGATGATTTAAAAGAATTTAAAATGCATATAGATAAATTATTAGAAAAACAATACATACAAAAAAGTAATAGTAAACACGCTAGCCCAACATTCATAGTAAATAAATATAGTGAACAAAAAAGAGGAAAAAGTAGAATGATTATTGATTACAGAAACCTAAATGCAAAAACTATGACATATAATTATCCAATACCAAATAAGATATTAAAAATAAGACAAACACAAGGATATAATTACTTTAGCAACTTTGACTGTAAATCACGATTTTACTACCTAAAGTTAGACGAAGATTCTAAGAAACTAACTGTGTTTACAGTGCCACAAGGATTTTATGAATAGAATGTGTTACCATTTGGATATAAAAATGCACCAGGAAGATACCAACACTTTATGGATAGTTATTTCAAACAATTATCTAATTGCATAGTAAACATAGATGATATATTACTATATACAAAAACTAAAGAGGAACATTTAAAATTATTAGAACAATTTACAAATATAATAGAAAATTCAGGAATAAGCCTAAGTGAAAAGAAAGCAGAAATAATAAAAAATCAGGTAGAATTTTTAGGAGATTAAAGTGGAATAAAAATGCAACAACATATAGTACAAAAAATAATAAATTCAAAAGAAAAATTAGATACAAAAAAAAATTACAATCAATTTTAGGATTAGTAAACTAAGTAAGAGAATATATACCAAAATTAGCAAAAAAACCTAAAGCCATTACAGAAAAAATTAAGAAAGGATGTAGAATATAATTACAACGAAGAAGATCAAAAACAAGTACAGAAAATAAAAATACTTTGTAAAGAATTACCAAAATTACAATTTTCAGACGGAAATAAAAAATTTACATATATAGTAGAAGCAAATGCAAGTGAATATAGTTATGGAGGAGTACTTAAATATAGATATGAAGAAGAAAAATTAGAACATCATTGTAGATACTACTCAGGAACGTTTAATAAAACAGAAATAAAATAGGAAATAAATAGAAAAGAATTATGCTCATTATATAAATGTTTATTAGCATTTGAGCCATATATTGTATATAACAAGTTTATTGTACGAACAGATAATACATAGGTACGATGGTGGTTAACAAGAAAAATACAAAATTCAGTTACAACGAAGAAAATTTGGAGATTAGTATTGAATATATTAAATTTTACATTTATAATTGAAGTAATTAAGACTAACAAAAATGTTATTGCAGATTACATAACAGGACAAAGCTATCCAAACTGCTATTACAGAAGACGATACTCTAGAAGAAATACTCAAAACCCTAACTACACTGTCAATGAAAGTGGATAGTATGAGAAATGAGATAGAAAAGCTAAAGACTAATGAAGTTAAACTGAAGTCTGAAGCTATGACTCAGATAACTCAGCAATGCGCAGAGAAATATCGATCGGAAGACAATAAAATTCCAGAGATAAAAGAAGACGTTGGGACACTCCAAAAAACCCATAACGTTTATCAATCTACTTCTGCAGGTACAAGCAAAGGGGTTAGAAGGAACCTAAATATGAACATGAACAAAATATTTGACAGGCCATTTATACCAAAAACACCAAAGGACCCTTTGTTTATACCCCCACAAACTATTACATATTTAGATAACCTAAACCAAGACAAGAAAGCTTATAACCACATAACCAGATCATATATTGAAAATATCCACAAGATACAAACTTACTTAAACCTTAAACCCAGAGCTACAAGCATTCAAGAACCAAATTCAGATTATATAATCCAAAAACTACAAGGATACAATAAGTTAATTGCATTACCAAAAACTAACCCAAATCTAGTTAAAATCTGTTTCAGTTATGGACTACTCAATATTGTATATACCTAAGACGGAAGTGAATTATCTACTATACTAGAAACATATGAAGCAATTACCACTTACAAAAAGATAAGCAAGGGCAACCTATTTTCTTGTAAAGTTCTATACGACACCAACAGAGATATTGTATGATGAAATTAAACCAGTTATACAAGTTGTGAAGATAGAAATGACCCGAGATATGATCATACCCGAAGATATTGAACAACAAGTTGAAATACCCAAAATAGATAAACTAGATTTTTATGCGAATAAAAAAATTATTGAAATATCTACAATTATCCAAGAATTAGCAAATAACTACCTAAACGAAAATCCAATATGGAGTTATTATTCAAGAGACCATCTAATGATCTATTCAAATTCAAGAGAGTTAAGACAAGCAGCTATTGAGGAAGTCCAGAGATGGATTATGACACTACTTAATCCAGAGAAACGACCAATTAGCAGAGCAATTAAGGAAAAATTTATTTTAGATGAATTATTGACCAGATACTGTAAATTAATAGGGCATAAATATCTAGACCATCTATGTTTGAGATGTAACAGAGAAGATAACATTATTTTAGAAGTTCAACTAGAATAAAAGAAGATAAGGACGCCAGCTGGAAGATATACGATAAAAGATATAAAGCAACACGTACCGATGGAGAAATAAAGACAAGGAGACAAAGCATTAAAGTTATGAAAATGACATATGAATTAGTAAGATAATTTTGTGACATGTGAATTATTAGAGTACGTAAATTATTATGTAACGTTATGTAGCATTTACTAGCTTTTTTGACTTTTTTGGCAAAAATGCCATTATTAGTTTTGTTTTTTGTAGAATAGCTTTAAAAGATACTTTAAGTCTTTTCTACTTTTGTAAAGATAACAAGTGTAAAGTAGGAATAATCTAGAATAGTATACGCATTTTCTCTTTGTAGGTTATAAATAGCAGAAGCATTTGCTAAGTTAAGACAAGACTTTCTACACGGAAAGCAAGCCTTCTTGTATTCAACAAAAATCCTCTCATATAATCAATAAAGATATTTAGTTTTACACTAAGCTATGGAAGAACAAAGCACATATTTATCAAATCTACCAGAATAGGTATTTTCATTTATAATTATGAATAACTAAATTTATAAATTCCTGACAATCATAAGTATAATAAAATAAGCTCATGTTAGTTACTTTATAGTAGAATTATTC
>NW_025856027.1:0-2539 GCF_002878395.1 Capsicum annuum | reverse complement strand
CCCCCCCCCCCCCCCCCCCCCCCCCCCCCCCCCCCCCACAAATAATTTTTATTAATTCAAAACTTTTTCCTACCCCACCCCTACTACCTATTCTAACACCCCCATCCACCCGCTTATTAACCTCCTTTCTCAAAAAAGCTTTAATTTTTTAAATTTATTTTTAAAAAAAATTCTAAAATGTATTTTTACGCTTTAGCTAAACACAAAAATGTATTTTTTTTAAAAATATTTTTTCATTCACCAACCAAATATTAAAAAATATTTTCCAAAAAATATTTTCCAAAAAATATTTTTCATCCACCAACCAAACATAAGAAAATAAGTAAGAAATCAATTTGTTTTTCAGGAAAACATTTTCTAGGAAAATATTTTCCATGGAAAACATTTTCCTTCATACCAAACACACCCTCAGTATTTCTTTAATACAGAACTTTGAAATAGTAACACATACTCTAAATAAAAACTTATGAGCAAAAATATTCCGCTAGGCCACATCGCTATAGAAGTAACATTTACTATAAGTATGTTTTTTCTTTCCATTCAATTTTTTTTATACAAAGCAAGAATTTCTCATAAGCTGAAATCCTTCAAATCTAACCGAGGAGTGTCCCAATATGATTGAATCCAACAAAGGCCAATCACTAAGAAAGTAACAATCATAAGACATGAACGACTGTAAATTTTTCCTTATCCGACTAGAATCTTTCAAAAGCAATTCTTCAAAGTTGGTTGTACCAAATCTGATCCACCAAAAGGATCTTCTTAATCAATTTAGTAAGTACTACTCGTCATCCCACAACTCAATAACGACAATATGATATTAACCCAAACCACACATACATCAAAGTGACCCCCTAAAACAACTAACTTATGCACACACATTGTTGACAACACTTGCAGTCAATTCTACAGAAGTCTTTCAACTGAAACTTTCTTTACACACGACTCACCATCCCGATAATCAAAACACTTTCTCGAACCCAACTGACCCACGATTCTCTAGAGAATCCCTGAATCACCTTCTATAATATAAATATGTCAAAGCTAACCATCGATCCACCACTAGTCCATAATATAACCATCAAAAGGATCATACCCAAATATACCAAAATCCTTAAAACATTAGAAATCAAGCCTATATCCTGCTATACTTTCTAAGTGAGTCACAACACAGGATCGGTACACCTGATCATCACTAAGGAATCATTTATGGGGAAGCATTATCAGTAAACCAACAAAAGTCCATGAATTATGTCAAAAATTAATGTCGAATAAGTAAACACATAGGAGGATATATGCATATAATCAAACACTATCCAAATAAATCGTAGGCGGACTTAAATCATACTTGTTGCTACTGTACCAAAAACTCCTATCTCGCGTCTATCCTATAAGATCTAATACTAAGACCTATCATTACTCGGACCAACTAATAAAATATCACTCTGTCTAAGTTGTGAGAAATCCCTCCTATAGTGATCAAAACCTCCATACCGAATGTAAATCAAAGAAGTCGAAGCCTACAGAACTAAGTTTGAAAGACCTGAAGGACCATCCTGATATAATTCTCTCCAAGCATAACAATGAAGATCCTGACCTCTTTCATGCATATTGTTATGATTATTAAATTCTTGGGTCCTCTAGACCTCAACCTCTCATATCTCCACACAAAATTCTCTAAGAACACTCGAGCAAACTGATTTTATGAAAGAGAATGTGATCCAAATGGTTTACCCTCTACAAAGGTCCTCCACCACTATCTAGATAGCCTAAAGAATGAAAAGAAAATGAACTTTACTCCATTAGAATCCATAAAACCCAATCCATGCAATCTCTCACGACAACCAAGTAAGAACATATAAGCATCAAACCTAGGATCTCCATCAAAATGAGGTAGACCTGACCTCATGAACTCCAAATATCTAATGTGTCCTTCCGTGGACATAAAGGGTAAAGTCACTAAATATGGATCAATCCCCGATAATATCTTATCAATACTGGGAATATGTAGTAGTCACATGTGCATTTGGAGTCTAAAGTTTGAAGGAGAAAAACCAAACACTCGAACCAAATAATCCTCAATCATAAGTATGGTCAAAGATGGTGTCTACACTGACCCTAATCCCTCTAACTCATTGTGCCGACCACCACTGGCAGCCCTAGAACCTAAAAAGGTAGTTCTAACCTGACCTTTAGCTGGTCTGAATATTCCAATCTAACTCTACCTCGAACCCTGCTCTTTTTACACACCGAAGATGGAGGCTCTAAATCTCTAGCCATGGCAAAAAGTGTATTCACCATCTGTGAGAGAGGTTACACATAAGTCCAAAAGGTCAAAATAAAATAAAGGAATGAAAATATTCTAAAGTTATGTAGCCTCTTGAAGATAGATAACAAACGTCTCTACACCGATCAACAAAACACTACTAGACTCGACTTGTACTAATGAGACGAATGAATCGGGGGCTTTGATACCAATTTGTCATGATCCAAAACAAATACGGGATAATAACATGTAACACTCTCTGATATAAGTAAA
>NW_025856026.1:0-2585 GCF_002878395.1 Capsicum annuum | reverse complement strand
CTTAGGTGGTTATTTGACCTCTTAGGTGATGTCGCTTGTATAAATTCTCTTTTCTTCTATTTTATTTTATTATTCCATCTTAAAGCTTTGGGGTCTCTATTTTTGCAATTTTAAGGTGGGTTTTTTATTAAGATGGACTTTGGTGAGCTTCTAAACATGATTTCCATCCTTATTCATTAATTATTTAACTAAATCATCTTTAAAACTTGGATCTTAAACTTGGACTCTTAGAGTTTTATCCAGTAAAGGGAGAAAATTGGTTTTCAATAATTTCAAGCTCGATTTCAACTTTTCAAATTGGTGTCTATATTTAGAGCCCTTAGAGTACGAAAAACATAATTTTTTTTATAAAATTCTAGTTTTACCCCTGTTCTTTCTAGGTTAAATTTTGAACTATTTTTGGACTTGGAATAAAAGTAGCTGATATGGATATCATAAGACTCTTCTTGACGTGTAAATTATATTGTTGATAGATTAAGTTCATTCCAAGACTGCATAAAAAGAAAAATCTCCTTATTAAAGGATCCAGGCTTATATTTTTACTTTTTGAGGTAGGTTATGCCTTCACTTTCTTTAGATTTGGCTGATAGTTAACCATTTATGTAAAGTATACTATGGGTGGAAATTTTATCATTAGATTTACATTTTGAGGTCATTAATTTATCGTGGTACCCGTGTGGGGGCTTATATGAATATTATTATTGACTTGGGAGGTTATCATTATTGTATTGCTTAAAGGTGGGAGGGAGAAAGGAGGTCCTCGTATTTCTTTAGCATTATATGTCTTTATTATATTATTATTATAATGTCCGAGTGGAGGCTTGAATTAATATTATTGATGTCTTACATGACTCAGTATTTCTGTGGTGCTATGTGATGGTTATATCATGATATATTGAGATTTGAGGAGATGTGAGCTCATTTATATCATTATTGAATTGATTCATTTAATGATATTTTTTTGGTTATGAGCTTGCATCCTCATTTCATTCATCCATGTTCATGAAATTGGTATGATAGATAAACTCTAATTTTGAGAGAAAATAAAATACTTTACAAAACTTTTTGATCAAGGAATGTACCGGCAAGATTGATTGAGATATAAGATTTTGATAGTATATGGGTTACAAACCCCTCCATGGATCATTTCTTGAAAATTTATACTTGATAGGTATATATAAGGTGATATTGAGAGATTTCATCCTTATCATACCATTGCATTGCATTGCATCATTTGCATTTCTCTTATATTGATTGGTAGTTGTGTAATTTGGTCTTTCTTTATATATTCGTGTGTAGTTATTCTTATACTATTATTATAATTATAGTATTTATAATGTTAGGAGATATGACCTGAGCTGCCGTTGAAAACTTTTTTGCATGTAGGTGGAATTGTGCTTATAGTGCCCTTTATATTTTTTGTTTTCTGCTTTGCTTGATCTTTTTATGATGCCTAATAAGTACAATTGGATCATACTCACTCCTACTTTCTGTACTCTTTTGGGTGTAGATCCCAATTTGTGTACGACCTGCTAACCGTGAGATCATGTTGTGTTGAAAATGTTTGGAGTACTAGAGAGCTCTTCATTCAGAGTCTATTCCAGC
This sequence comes from Capsicum annuum, assembly GCF_002878395.1. Lineage (NCBI taxonomy): Eukaryota > Viridiplantae > Streptophyta > Magnoliopsida > Solanales > Solanaceae > Capsicum > Capsicum annuum. The sequence continues at coordinate 980 of NW_025856026.1, read as the reverse complement.
CTCTTTTATTTCTATTATCTTGTCTTTATGTTATTTTCAAAAAAAGATTTAAATATTTTCAAATTCTGTGTCATATTATTAGTGATCTTTACTCATAACACTAGATTTTGAGATTTAAGTTGTATTTTTCAGTTTTGGAGTTGGTTTATATATATTTGAACTGACTTTATTGTAAAGTCTCATATTTAGATTTTATTTATTTATTTCCGCATCTTATTTCTTTTAGTGTTGGGCTTACCTACCCAGGGTATGAAATGGAGTAGGTGTCATCATGATCCTGACTTTTGGGTCGTGACATTTTTTTGCTTTTTTCTTCTTAATTAAGCTTCAAATACATCAAGGATCTCCTACATAAACTAAATACAAAATACAAATATAATTCACATCATTTAAGCTAAAGATAATACTAAAAAGAGAATAAATGCAAAAGATACTAAAATAATATGGCTTTTAGCCTAACATCAATCCTAGTATAATCAAACTTTTCTATAATGGCAGCATTTTTCTAAAAATTTCATGACTGCTATAAAGAGATGTTATATATGCATATTGTCATTTGACATTCAAATCTCTTTTAGTTTTTATAAATGAATGTATGCAAAACTGGGAAGAGGATGAATATAAAAAAGAGAAACATTAGTAGCCTTTTCCTCGTGAAATTATGAAATAATTTATGTGCACTATTTAAATATATTTTTCCTTTAAATAAGATATTGGGTACTTGAAATTTACTATGTTTATGATATTAATGATGATTAGCATAAATATTTTAATGATAATTACCATAAATATTTTAGTATTTTATTTGTACATAATATATTTCTTACAAAATATTATCATAATATTTAAGTATGTTGTTATAGAGATTTAAGTTTATAAAGAGTGTACCACAACAATAAACATCATGTTGTTATAGATAGAATGTCCTTGTATAAAAGTAAAATAAAATATATTTTTTTACATTTTTATTTTTGTAAGAA
>NW_025856025.1:0-3177 GCF_002878395.1 Capsicum annuum | reverse complement strand
TTAAATTACAAATTTGCTGAATTTTGTATGATTTTCATGAAATTTAAGTTAGGGTTTATACCCAATGTTGCTAATTGCATGATTTACAGATTTTAAGTGATTTGGATATTGAATTACATGTCTACTTTCAAAAAATTAATGCTTATGGTCATATTTTCCAGATTTTAAGTTGAATTATGAATATTTGTATTATCAAGCATAAACTTTATGGTGTTTGACATGAAATTGAAGCATGGGTCATTAAGCCCTAGTTTGTATGTTGATATTTCAAGAATGACTATGTTTTAAGCATTCCATGATTAGATTTTTTTATATTTTGATAAAGAAAGTTGATCTTTTGATCCAAGCAAAGATAAGAATCCACATTATTCATACAATTTATGATTTAAAGCTAAGAGAAGTATAACTGGTTTTCATTATAAACCTTTGTGCTATTTTAAGGTGAATTTTCTAAAAGTTCTGAGCGTTAAGTATGGGAGTAGTATTTAGCACCGAGTTGGGTATGATTCCAAGGTCTCATACCCCAGAACTATGTGCCACCGTAGGTTTATGATTTGCCCATAGTGGGCTAAGATAGTGATCACTTAAGTTAAGGTTGTATTTCGATGGCAAGGATAGAACAGCTCTCCCCAATGTGGGTAAGATGTTGGACTCCATGTCAGCTCACATGGTTTATGTCAGTTAGAAGAATCTCCCAAAAAGATGTCCCCTACTCTTAAAATAGTCTATTGGTTTAAAGCCTCAAGATGAAGTTTTTTCCTTACAGCTTTATGGTAAAGTTGTTCCGAATAGTTTCTCAGAAAAGAATAACAGAAAGCTTTTATAAAACTAAGTGTAAAGTCTCACAAAGCTTACTCAGATTATGCTTTACAGAAAGATATTAGTTTCAGATTTCAAAAAAAGTGAGTCCTTTCTACACTTAGACATTATGATTTAAAGAGAGAATGCAAGTACAACTTTTAGAACTAAATGTTATGACTCAATAGATTTATGAAGTATGACTTGTTACTCATGATCTTCAGTATTTTAGATATTCCAGCTTATATGAGTCATTTACATCTAGCATGCATTGTTTTACAAATTATGATGATTGATATTATCTTTTACTTATGCATTCACCCTCATATACTCAGTACATCCTCAAAGTACTGATCCACACATATTTCTATGTGCTATATTGTCTCATAATGTAGTTATCAGTTCAGTTGTAGCACCCCCACACTAGGGCTGTTGGCCTTGACATAAATCTTACTGCTGCAAACACCTACATTTTATATGACAATAACTGGAATTTGCAAATGAATCTACAGGCTATGGATCAGTGTCGTAGAATAGGTCATACAAAACCTAATCATGTTTATAGGCTTTCAACTGCTCTCTCTGCAGAGGATCAAATGCTGAAAAGAGCTTTTAGCAAGTTGAAGCTTGAGCATGTGGTGATTGGAAAAGGATAGTTTAAGCAGGAACGAAGTAAGACCTGCTACAGATACTATGGAGGAGAGTACTTTCTAGGGCTTTTGAGAGACGATGACGTCGAAGAGGACAAGTTGATGCAGATAGGTATTACTGATAAGTATCTACAGAGGATCATCCAAGTAAAGATGTAAGCGTTGGATCAAGTGCAGATGTTCTTCCACTTAAAGGACCCAATTAGGAAATTTTTATTCCAACAGCAAGCGGAGGCATGCTTTCTACTCTCAACAGCTGATACGGAGCTCATAGGTGTGGTTCATTTGCAGAAATTAGATGTTTTTGGGAACTAAGCAAGTGAGAAAAGAAGCAAGTGCAGCAAAAATAAGAGAGAGTCACTTGAATATAAGAACTGTAAAATGGAAGCAGGTCTTTACTTTGTAGTAATAAAATTCAAGTTGTGAGAAATCGATTGTTCCTACCATCAAATATCCAACATAAAATGTACCAAATTCCTTCAATGTAATAGTTTTTAACATGTCACATGGAAAGTTGTAAGTAAAGAGTTGCCAAAAGATCAGAAAGAGATATTCTTTTTTTAAACGGTCTAAACAAGAAAATAAGATAAACAAACTGAAATTGTGGACGTTATGTTTTATCGGTTTCATATAAGAAAAGAGTAAGTATATGAAAAAACATTTGGTGGGGAGGTATTTTTTATTTTTTTGTATTATTCTTTGATGGAATCCTTTCATAATGAAAACTGATTTGTAGTTCAGAATTAGATTTTTTGTTTCCTGTTTAACTCATAATGATTGAATTCTTTGCTTTGGTCCAATATTAATAGAAATGATGCTACATTTTTATTTTACAATCATAAATGGAGTAATTGTATTTAACTTGGAGAATAATGATATTAAGTTTTCTTAATATTGACTGCCAAGTGCAAGTGACCATAGCTATACAACTAATGTTGATAGCGGGTTTATTTTTTCTCTTTGTGAAAAAGCTAAATCTGTTAATGACGATTGTCAATTTTACTCCACGATGACATAAAAATATAAGATAAATAAGGCATTCAGAGGGCATTATACTAGCATCATTATCCTTTAACATCATATTGATCATATGTAGCAGAAAAGTTTGTACTTCTATAGCAATCATGATCAAGACAGATTTACATTCAAACACAAATCAAGAGCTTGCAATAGATTTTGTTATTGTCTTCCTATCGACATAGTGGGAAGAATAATGATTCATCTAGCTGAAAATGTTGCACATAAAAAAATGTGAAGAATGACCTTCCATATGACATGTTGTGTTTGGGGATATAGACTTCTCATTTTATTAATTATTTTTTATATGTATCTGGTGGAAGATATTAATACAACAACAACAACAAACCCAGTGTATTCCCATATAGTGAGGTCTGGGGAGGGTAAGATGTACGCAGTCCATACCTCTACCTCTAAAGAAGTAGAAAGTTTGTTTTCGATAGACCCCTGGCTCGAGACACGGAATACTAAACAAATTTATAGTAAAGCATGGAATAAGATTGGTGGAAGATATTAATACGTAGTCAAATGGGGCTAAATTTTACCCCTTCATAAAATTACTCGAGCAAGTTGTTCTTTCTATACTACATGCTTTCTATTTGGACATTCGATTGGTGCAACCACAGTGCTTAAGGTACTAAATGATATTATTGGTTTTATCCTCAACTATATGTTAAATTGGTAATGAAGTGTTCTATTGAAACCACTAAAA
>NW_025856024.1:0-2096 GCF_002878395.1 Capsicum annuum | reverse complement strand
CTCTCAGTTCTCGTACTGGACATAAATATCTAATGAATGGAATACATGACTGAAACTGCTCAGAAGCTGAATTCTCATAATAGACATGCATGTCTTATATTAAGGGAATTCTATATGGTTAAAAATACTTCTCGCTTGGGAAGACACTTCATAACCTTTTAGGGACGGATTATCACTTTACTGAACACATTCTAAGGTTCACACTATTAGAGAATCTTTTGGGGTCTTACAATGTCTCTCTCTTGAAAACATTCATACTCGAATGTTGATTGTTAGGATAAGAATACTGATCGATTGAACTTATTCATGGAATGGGAGCATGTGAAACACGACTATGCAAACGGAAACACTGATACTCTGAGTTCTTATACAGGACGTGCATATCAGATGCATGGAATACACGACTGAAGCTACTCATAAGTTGAATCCTCATAAATGACTTTCTATCTGATACTAGGGAAATACTATATGGTTCAAAATACTTCTCACTTGGGAAGACACTTCTCAACCTTTTAGGGTCGTATTTGCACTTTACTGAACACACTCTAAGGCTCACACTATGAGAGAATTTTGTGGGGTATAACAATATCTCCCCCTTGGAAACATTTTTCCTCGATCTGTTTGATAGGCTAAGAATACTGATCTGCTGAACTTACTCAAAGAACGGTAGCATCAGGAATGTGACTATGCAATTGGATCCACTGATACTGTGAATTGTCATACCAGACATACATATCAGATACACGAAATACATGATTGAAGCTACACATAATATGGATTCTCATAATAGACATAGATATGTGATATTAGACAAAATCTATAAGATTCAAAATTTTTCTCACTTCGGAAGACACTTTTAAACCATTTAGGGATGAATTAACACTTAACTGAACACATTATAAGGCTCAGCCTACGAGAGAATTTTGTGTTGTGTTATAATATCTCCCCTTGGAAACATTCGTCCTCGAATATCATTTGATAGACTAAGCATACTGATCGACTGAACTTACTTATGGAATGGGAGCATATAAAATATGACTGTGTAATTGGAACCACTGATACTATGAGTTATCATACTAGACATACATATCATATTTCTTATAATAGATATACATATCTAATATTAGCGAAATTCTAAATGGTTCAACATACTTCTCGCTTGGAAAGACACTTGTCAACCTTTTAGGGCCAAATTAACACTTTACAGAACACACTATAAGGTTCAGACTACAAGAGAATTTTTTGTGGTCTTACCATATCTCCCTCTTTGAAACATTAGTCCTCAAATGTCTCTTGTTTTGCTAAGAGGATTGATCGATTGAATTTATTCAAGGAACGTGAGCATCTGAAATATGACTATACAAATAGAACCACGGATAATCTAAGTACACTTATTGGACATGCATATCAGATACACAGGATACACGACTGAAGCTATCTAGGCACGATTAACCCTCTATTGAACACACTCTAACGCTCAGACTACATGAGAATTTTTTGTGGTCTTACAATATATCCCCTTAGAAACATTTATATTTTAATGTTGGTTGATAGGCTAAGAATAATGATCTACTGAACTTACTCAAGGAATGGGAGCATCTGAAACATGACTATGCAATTTGAACCACTGATACTCTGAGTTCTCAAAATGAACATCCATATAGGATGGATGGAATACATGATTGAAGCTACTAATAAGATGAATTCTCATAATAGACATGCATACGTGATATTAGGGAAATTCTATAAGGTTAAAAATACCTCTCGCTTGGGAAGACACTTCTCAACCTTTTAGGGTCCTATTAATACTTTACTGAATACACTCTAAGGCTCAAACTTTGAGAGGATTTTGTGTGGTCTTCCAATATCTCCCCTTTGAAAAAATCATCCTCGAATGTTGCTTCATACGCTAAGAATACGGATTGACTTAACTTACTCAAGGAACGGGAGCATCTGAAATATGACTATGCAATTGGAACCACTAATACTCTGAGTTCTCATATGGGACATGTATATCGGATGCATGGAATACAGGACTGAATCTACATATAAAATGAATTCTCATAATAGAAATGCATATCTAATATTAGGGAAAT
>NW_025856023.1:3110-7285 GCF_002878395.1 Capsicum annuum | reverse complement strand
TATCAAGTAACATACATAATCCTCATATATATCTCAACCATCAAATATCAATCAACATATATATATATATACACATCATCAAAGTCTAGTATATATATATATATATATATATATACATAGATTGAACTTTCAGAAAGGGATTCGTGGACTCTATGGACGAAAAGAGTCCATAGATAAATACTTGCATACCTTAGATTTCGTAGCCGAAGAGATTGACGGAAGTAATTCGCGAAGCGAATCCTTGAATAGATTTCCCCCCAATTGGAACCCTAACCCTAACTCCTCTTCTACTATATATATGCATATATTTTGAGAGAGAGAGAGATAAGAGAAATAAGAGAAAATGAATGAGAATTCTCAGCTCAAAGGGGGTATATATAGAGGGTTACAATAATGGGAAATGACCAAAATACCTTTAAAAATCAATTAATGTCAAATTTGCCCTTCAGTGATCTATCCGATAGGCTGAAGTAAGTTGGCCATAACTTTTTACTCCGATGTCTAAATTGGATGAAACCAATTTCATTGGAAAGAAGACTCTCAGGGATTTCCATTGATATATAGCAGATCACACAGTTCATTATCTAAAAGGAGTTATGATTATTTAATGTTGGAGCAAAAATTCGCCTGGCCTCAGTACTTTTTCCTGCATGTACTGTTCATCACTATTTACCGTTCGATCAGAATGTTTGTAACACATCACTCGGGTGTCCATTTTGGATGATCCATATATCGTTGGTAATCTTATTCGATTCTCTTCACAACGGTGGGTCTAACTCTAGGAAATTCCCCACGAAAAATTATAAATCATTCTAGAAGATAGGACCCAATACGTTTAAGCACAAAATTTTGACGAAAAATTTTCCGGGGTATTACATCATCTCCCCCTTGGAAACATTCGTCCTCGAATGTGAAGGCTAGATCAAGAACACTAATCGACTGGGTTAATTCAAGACAACAACACATCTCAGAACATAACCACACGACTGAAGCAACCAATACTCTGCGTACCTTCACTAGTCATGCACATCTATCACATAAAACATTCAACATCCCACTCATGGGTAAATTTTCACAACACACATGCATCTCAAATGAGCAGAATCATAACCCAACCAATCTCTTCAATACATGTTCAAACATGCCCACAATTCGAGTTCCTTTCTATTGAACGTGTATATTAAATATGAATATACCTAATATACCAAGTTCTCAAAAGCATAACTAGAAATGCAACGAACGATGAGGTTAACATCATAGAAAGAGCATGGAAATGCAATTATTATAACATTATGGGGTATCTCCCCCTTGGGACCCAAGGTCCCTCTAGACATATTTCACTACAATAAGAATGGGTCGGGAACTGTCTCCCTTTACTGCTTTTCCATACCTACTGGCACCACTACCAGATTCTGAGGGCCTGACTTTTCACTTTCTCTATCATCCTCCTCTCAGCTTTAAGTCATCGTCAGACACTTTTAAACACCTGGATAAACTCCAAACTGAACGAAAATCAATTTACTCTAGAGTCTGGGGCACAACGATACACATAAGTGATAACCTAACTCATCCCAGAGAACTTTTCCTGAAAGCATGAATTCACTACTGATTTTAATACCAGTGCTATTTCTTAGAATACAATTCTTATCTTTCCTTAGTCTCTACAATCGTATACATACACTCTTTTCAACACCTACTTGTCTCACTAAACACATTATCTGCTTTGATTTCTTCATAGGCTACTAATACCACATTCACATCTTAATACTTAGTTTGGAGTCCACAAACTTACATTCTTCAAAGATTCAAGCTTAGCTTCTAAAACATAACATGAATATCCATAAATCTTTAATAAATATACTATTCTCATTCTAGCCTTCAAATATCACATCTCTTAAACTTATACTTCTCCACACCATGAGAATCGCGACTATATCTCTATCAATCAACATATATAATTCCCAACTTCCATACTTAGATTCTTACATATATAATTTCAAGCCTATTCATTCACCATATAAACAGCTAACCCCATAAGGCATACTCTGCTCACTTTAGAGAACACTGTCCCAAAACTATCTGCGGAGACCGTCAGAGAAAGTTCTATCTGAAAGACTTTGGCTTCACTACTTCTGTTACCTTAAGAGTAAGGTAAATCTGACATAAGTAGATCATTACAAGAGTCTACATAAATCTCTTGGAAAATTTTGCTATAGCACGATTTGGATCATGAACGAACGGAAACTCTTCTAAACATCCCATAGCCTCCCGTACATGAATGTGGCGCGCAAAACACTCTTGTATAAGACTCTACTAGATGCGGCTTTTCAGACTCCCTAGGACACTGTTGAACCTTAGGCTCTGATACCAAGTTTGTAACACCCCGATTTCTGAGAATCGGAATGCCACACGATGCTTATAATCCTTAAGGACCACAAGCTAACCCTTTTTCTGATATCTGTACCTGTTTACTACATAATATAGTAAAATACATGCAAAAACTAGCTAACACTTGCCATACGGTTCAAATATCTAGAAATATACAATATCTTAAACCATACATAAATACATCTGTCTGAAAAGCCTCTACACTGCCTAAACTGTGGAGTTGAAGGGATAATTCCCCAACTAACTCCGTCTACTAAAATCAAATACCGTAATAACAACATCCTCGGATGATGAGGACTCACTGCTGCACCTACTGCTGCTATACAAGTGACTTCTAAGATGCTCTAAGTTTCACTTCTCTGAACCTATGGTGCCCCAAAATAAAAGAACACCATAGCGCGAATGCGTCAGTACTAAGATGTACTGAGTATGCAAGCAGGGAAGGCTAAATGCAAGGGCTTATGCATGAACATTTAATCAACAGAATAATCATGAGAATAACGAACGAGTACACATATATGAATGCACAGTTCACAACCACTATAACAATTATAACGACTCCAAATACCACAGCTCAGATACCACTTTACTGTCCTCGAAACTCACTACTATACTGGGGTACTCCATTACTGAATCACAAGATACCAACACTGATCAATTGAATACACTCACACCCCTGACTCCTAAAGATTTATACTGACACAGAAAACATGGGAAGTAGTTACATAACTCACCATGACTCCTCATAAGCAACTGAATATGTGGGGGTGCACGCAATAATTTGAATAATATCTTTGATTTCGTAAAACATGCGTACGGAAAAGGAAGACTTACATGGCTTAAATTTTATTATCTATACTTCTCATAATATTATAGAGAGGAAAACATAAGTAAAATCCCATAAATCATCATAAAATCATCAATATTCATCATAAATTCTCATGACTCATCATAGACAACCAAACTCATCAACTCAAGACTCGGAGCGACTCGATAGTTCAAGAAACATACTCTTATGGACAGGGGAGTTTTCTATAACCAAAAACCTCACATGAGCCATGTGAAATACCAACGTTTACCCTCCTAGGGAGAGCACTCCCATTGGCGGGAGTGTTGTACTCTTGCCAGGGAGTACAACCTTAAAGCTTTCATAATCACAATTTGGCTCTCTGGCCAATAATATCATCATCAACAACCCTACGGTGGCACATAGGTTTGGAGAAATACCAAATTTCTCTCTCAGTGGTAAGTAATACTCTCCGACTAGCTCAGAACGCTTTAGGAAATCCACCACAATATCACAAGGGTCTATCATAAAGACCAAATCAAATCTCTTTCTCATTTATCAAATCATATCAATTTGTGGATTCCTAACTCAACACATTTTAGCTTAAAACATTTTAATTTTCCTCAAAATTAACGTGGTATCAAGAACAAAGCATTTCATCTCTGCGAGCTTAAAATCAATATAAATCATCCCGACTTTGTGGATGCAAATCAATATTCTTAAATGACCATTCTTTCATTTCAATATTCATATCATGACAATAGCTTTTGAAAAGTATTTAAGATCTTCAAATCATAGTAAGATTTTGTATGTCGTAATGTAACTCAAATCATGGCTCTTATATCAAGAATCCTAAAAAAAAAATAATTTCATAGAAGTGGTATGCAATTTATGGCATAAAATCTCAATTCAAGAAAACAAGATAATAAGGTTATTATGTATACCAATATTGGACGATTCAAAGTTCCATAAATCATATCTTGAAAACACTTGAAATATC
>NW_025856023.1:0-3010 GCF_002878395.1 Capsicum annuum | reverse complement strand
GAATTGAGATTTTATGCCATAAAATCTCAATTCAAGAAAACAAGATAATAAGGTTATTATGTATACCAATATTGGACGATTCAAAGTTCCATAAATCATATCTTGAAAACACTTGAAATATCAACTCATGGTAGAAATATGAAATTCACCATATCAAATCATAACTTGGGAATAATAAAGTAATCATGTACATCAAAGCTTAAAAAATTTATATTTTTCATAACCTCATAATTAGCCATTAAAACATCTTGGGTATTTACCCACTTTACAAAATCATAAAATTCCAATCATAAAATCAATTCTTTGGGCACAGGAATGAAAAGATATTCTTGTTCAAAACCCCACATACTAAGTTCTCACGAAATTCATTTTAAGTTCTCAAATCATCGAAAATTCATCGATCGTAGCACGACTAAGATTATCAAGGAACTGACTTAGCTCTAGACCAGCAGACTATTTCGGGCATACGTACCCTCAACAATCAATAGCATAAGTAATACGTAGTATACAACAATGCATACTCACATGCCCACAGGCCATCATGCACCATGCATTCATTAACACCTCACACCAATCATTTGAAGATCATATTCATATACAAGTATTGGGATCTCATGCCATTACATTATAGATCATTCAACAAGGATGCATATGGTTAAGGAAGAATACAACATAACATAGTTCATCCAATTGGGAGACACATAAATAACATACATTCAACACATCATGATTCACTTCTCAAGGTTGTTTCCTTTAAGATCTTGATATATGCAATTCGACCCATAATTAGACATTTCACACTTAGCGTGGCCTAATGGCCTTATCATTTTCCTTAAGCACTATAGTAAACACGTAGTATGAAAGTATGGTATGAACTTATCACTTCGATCACAAGGGGTCATATGATCTATTCTTCTTTAACTAGGCATTTCTACAATTAACTTGCATGCACCATTTAGGGCATAGGTCAGTATGAACAATTACATGTGCTACAACACCATCATTCATCTTAATTCCACCAACTAAATCTCTCATCCGCACTTACAACCATATCATAAGTCTTCCACACAACATCCCCAATTTTAGACAATAACATGGAGTTCATGTTGAAAGTATACATAGAAAGTAGTCTAGTTATTTAGAACTTATTATATCCTAAGAACGTAAATTTATAGCCTTTTAGACAATTCCACAATCACCTTATATGCATTTTTAGGCATTGGTGAATTCATCAAATTCTCATGTTTTTCGCCACCCCATATATCTCATCCAACACACATAATCATCACGTACATGTATCAACCAACATACACCATCACCACACATATATATATATCAACCAACATGCATAATCATCATATATATATCAAGTAACATACATAATCCTCATATATATATATATCTCAACCATCAAATATCAATCAACATATATATATACACATCATCAAAGTCTAGAATATATATATATATATATATATATATATATATCAAGTAACATACATAATCCTCATATATATCTCAACCATCAAATATCAATCAATATATATATATATACATCATCACAGTCTAGAAAATATATATATATATATATATATATATATATATATATATATATATATACATAGATTGAACTTTCAAAAAGGGATTCGTGGACTCTATGGACGAAAGGAGTCCATAGATAAATACTTGCATACCTTAGATTTCGTAGCCGAGGAGATTGACGGAAGCAATTCGCGAAGCGAAGCCTTGAATCAATTTTCCCCCAATTGGAACCCTAACCCTAACTCCTCTTCTATATATATATATATATATATATATATATGCATGTATTTTGAGAGAGAGAAATAAGAGAAATGAGAGAAAATGAATAACAATTCTCAACTCAAAGGAGGTATATATAGAGGGTTACAATAATGGGAAATGACCAAAATACCTTTAAAAATCAATTAATGTCAAATCTACCCTTTAGTGATCTATCCGATAGGCTGAAGTAAATTGGCCATAACTTTTTACTTCGATGTCCAAATTGGATGAAACTAATTTTATTGGAAAGAAGACTCTTAGGGCTTTCCATTGATATATAGCAACTCACACAGCTCATTATATAAAAGGAGTTATGATTATTTAAAGTTGGATAAAAAATACACCTGGCCTCAGTACTTTTTCCTGCACGTTTACTGTTTATCACTATTCATCGTTCGATCGGAATGTTCGTAATACATCGCTCGGGTGTCCATTTTGGATGATCCATATATCGTTGAAAAGATTATTCGATGCTCTTCGTAATGGTGGGTCTAACTCTAGAAAATTCCACACGAAAAATTATAAATCGTTCTAGAAGATAGGACCCAATACGTTTACGCACAAAATTTCGACGAAAAATTTTCCGGGGTATTACACGCAATCATCTCTTGGTTTGAAAATAAAGGAGAAATAGGTATTAGATCCTCTTTTGATGAAGATCAAGTATGATGTGGGTAAGCATAAGATGATGGCCTTCGTGATCGGTGGTGATAGTATCTTGAGGTACTAAGGGAGGTTGTAGATTCCTGACGTAGATGGATTGTGAGGTAGGATTTTATCCAAGGCACATGAATTGTGGTATACAGTTCACCCTAGTTCAATAAAGATGTATCATGATATCAAGAATATGCATTAGTGGAATAACATAAAATGGGATGTAGCCGACTTTGTGGCTAAGTGTATGGTGTGTTACCAAGTGAAGGTGGAGCACATGAGGCCCGGTGGGTTACTTCAATAAATTAAACTACCAGTATGGAAATGGGAGATAATTAATATGGATTCCATTACCGGCCTTCCACAATTGCGAAATTAGTGTGAATCTATTTAGGTCATCATGGATAGGATGACTAAGCCCGCTCACTTCTTGCAAGTAAGGACTACTTATTTTTCTAAGAATTATGCAAAGTTGTAAAGTAGAATGATACACCTATCTCAATTACTTTGAATCGAGCTACTCAGTTCTCATTGCATTTTGGCGCTTTTTTTA
>NW_025856022.1:0-13193 GCF_002878395.1 Capsicum annuum | reverse complement strand
CAGTTTGTATACTCAATTGATACACTTTTATAACAAATTGATACACTTTTATATTATATTGATACACTTTTTAAAAAAGAGAAAGGAAATTCTATGCAATTACATGCAGTCCCTATACCCAATTTATACTCTTTTATACCACATTAATACACTTTTATACTACATTGATACACGTGAAGTGCCCATATACTCAATTGATACTCTCTTATACTAGATTAATACATTTTTAGAATGCATGTAGAAACTATATAGAGTCGTATAAAATATGTATCTACATAATAATTGTAGTTAAAAATTGTATAGAATGTGTATAAAAATGCTATAATTATTATATAGAATATGTATATGTATAAAAACTGTATCATTATTATGTATAAATATATATCTTTAACAATTGTATTATATTAAAAGTATGTGATATTGTATTTTATTGTATAAATAAGTAAAACTAAACAAAATAATTAGTATATTATTTTAATAATATTGGTGAATGCGAAATAAACTGTTTGTCATATTTCTACTTCGATGGAGAAAACCCAGAAGTTATGTTGCTGCGTTGAAATCATGGACCTACTGATTTTGCGAAAAGGAAATAATATTGATAAATTATTTTGTACCTTAAAAAAGAAGGGAAACAAGCAATTGCTATGTGTTTGCGATTTTGAGAATTAGTAACCTAAAAGGTTGTTCTTTCTTGTTTTAATATTTGGCCATAAACCAATAAGGAAATACCTTTGACTAATGATGTCCACTCAAGATGTCACTCCCCGCACACGCCAGATGGCCATTCGATTAGACTTAGTTTCGCCGAGTGGCTATTCACTGGGGTTAAGAATTTAGGTGTTAATTTTTTTTTATAATTATTTTAGTTTTAAGTGTTATTTTTGTCCTTTCCCCTTGAAAATAACATCCACTCCCAGGCCCAGCCTTTTGTTTACATACCGTTTTGGTCCTTGAATTATTGCTTTATTTTGGTTTAAGTTCTTGTATTGTTTTGAGTGAACACATTTAACCTTTATCCAGTTTAGGTGTACGCATTACGCGCATGTACCTCACTTTATTAGATTCAAACGTTACACTAAAATAACATATTTTCTTTAATAATAAAGATTAATACAATAATTAAATTCAATATTTTTTGGAGAATTTATTTAATTAAATCTAACTTTTACCAAAAAAAATATCAAAGTCGATCGACATTCATCTACCACCTATAAACTGCAACAAAATAATACGATGATAGAGACATTAAAATAATATAATTAAATCTAACATTTACACAAAAATTTCATCTAAGCCATCTGACACTCATCTACCACTTGTAAATTATAACAAAACAATACAATAATAGAGATATTAAAATAATACAACTAAACTTGATCTTTACACAAAAAAATTCTCAGAACAGAGATATAAATACAATATAATTAAACCTAACCTTTATCTAAAAAAATTCTCAAAGTCAACCGGCATTCATCTACCACTTGTAAATTCATCTACGGCCTGTAAACTACAATAAAATAGAGAAAATGGCCAAAAGTCCCCCCAACTTTTACCCAAAATCCCAACTACACACCTATTCTTTGTGGGGGACCTATTACCCCCTGAACTATTTTAAAATGGATTTATTTCCCTCCTAAATGTTGAGGTGGCACGAAAGGTGTAGTGCACTCTTTTTGAGAGAGTGAAGACGTTTTAACCCCTTAATTTTTTAATTTTTTAATTTCTTATGTTTTTAATTTATTTTTTCCATTGTCTTCTTTCTCTTTTCTTTCATTAACATCACGACTTTTCTTTCTTTAACACCATGGCTTTTCTTTCTTGTTTCTTCTCTTCAACAAAACACGATGACTGCTCCACACGCACCAAATAAATTATCCGCAATTCCATAAAAAATAACTCAATTAACCATTATTTCAACACACACATCCCAAATGGGTCTATCTTCAGTTTCATCAAAAATGACAAAATTAACAATTATTTCAACACAAACGCGAAATGGGTCAGCTTTCATTTCATCAAAAGAGCAAAATTAACAATTATTTCTACAATTAGTGCAATAGCTAAAATATAATTTGCGAAAATGATTGAGATGGTTTACCATTTTGGGGACAAATTACAGATGTAGAATCCATGTTGCCATGAACTTGGCATTTGTATCCTAACATTAGTTTTACTGTAAGAAAACCAAAAGCACAAAACACTTGCCGGAAAACTGAAAACAACGACTATACAGGAACAAATATACCCTGTTTAAGAGGAATTTCAACTACCATAAACACCAAGAAAAAGCAAACTAGTTACACCAAAAAACTTCTGAGCAGCTCAATTTTATCCAATATCCAATACGCATTACCAAATTCAGATTACAAGATGGCAATTAGCGACCCAACTAAAGAACTCTGAAGCAATTATTCGGAAATAGAATAAAGCTAGCATCTTTCGTTGCTGATATAGAGTTTGAGCAACCCAATTGAACAACTGGGTCGTCTCACCCAACCCATCGGGCAAATCCTTTGATGTCGATGAATTTCCCAGAAGAGAAAACTGGTGAAGACACTTGCAAGAAATCAAGGGGGGTCATAGGACCCCCGTAAAGTATAAATGTGTATTTGAAGTTTGGGGTAAAGGTTGGGGGGAGGGGGCTTTTGGCCATTTTCTCCAATAAAATAATATAATAGTGATCACAAAGCTTTAGTTTTGATGAAAATAATTGTTGTCTGAGCAAATATTTTAACCCTAAAGGATGACTTGAATGAAAACAAAGAACATATATATACACACACGTTGAATTCTATTATATTGACAAAAATAGTGAAGAAGTTGAGGGTTAAAAAATTAGGATCCACCAATAGATATGTAACCGAATCAAGTTAGATGAGCATCAATCATATTTTTCAATGAGTAAATCGCTTTCCTCTCTAGTCTAACGTGTATCTGAATATTTATAGAAGTATTTTCTTAATAGAGTCCTATTTTAGGAGTATTTTTCTAATTAATCAATACAAAAAAATATTAATTGATTCTCTTATATTTTAGGAGTCTATTTAATATAATAAAAATAATTAAATAATAAATTAAAGAAAAGAGTGAAAAGACAATTTTATCTAAAAAGAGTCTTTTAAATGAAGCACAAAAATTTAAATAACTTTTTTAAGAATCTTCACACTTTTACGCGCCTCGCGCGTGTACCTCACTTTATTGAATTCAAACGTTACACTAAATAGGATATTTGTCTAAATAACAAAGATAAATACAATAATTGCATTCAACATCTTTTGAAGAATTTATTAAATTAAAACCTAACTTTTACCAAAAAAAAAACTGTCAAATACCTCACTTTATTGTATTCAAACGTTACATTAAATAGGATATTTGTTTAAATAACAAAGACAAATACAATAATTGAATTCAGATCTTTTGGAGAATTTATTTAATTATACCTAACCTTTATCAAAAAAAATAAATTGTCAAAGCCGATAGACATTCATCTATCAGCTGTGTAAACTGAAACAAACAATACAATGATAGAGACATCAAAATAATATAATTAAAACTAACTTTTACAAAAAAAAATTTTCAAAGCCGTCTGACACTCATCTACCATCTATAAACTATAACAAAATAATACGATAATAGAGATATCAAAATAATACAACTAAACTTAACCTTTACACAAAAAAAATCTCAAAACAAAAATATAAAAATAATACACTTAAACCAACCTTTATCTAAAAAAATTCCTCAAAGCTAACCGACAGTCATCTACCACCTGTAAATTCATCTACGACCTATAAACTACAACAAAATAATACAATAGTGATCACAAAGCTTCAGTTTTGATAAAATAATTCTTGTATGAGCGAAAATTTTGATCCTAAAGAATGACTTAAATGAGAACAAAGAAAATTTATATATACACAAACGTATTATATTGACAAAAATAGTGAAGAAGTTGAAGGTTAGAAAATTAAGCATCCACCAATCTAGGCATGCAACCGAATTAAAGTTAGATGAGCATCAATCATATTTTTTCAACAAGTAAATTGATTTGTTTGGTAGTTTAACGTGCATATCAATATTTATAGAAGTACTTCATTAATAGAGTCCTATTTTAGGAATATTTTTCTATCTCATTTTATGTGTATTTTTCTAAATGATCACTAAAAGAAAAAATATTAATTGATTCTTTTTTTATATTTTTTAGGAGTCTCATATATTTTAGGAGTTTAGTTAATATAATAAAAATAATTAAATAATAAATTTTAAAAAAATAGTGAAAAAGATAATTTTGTGTAAAGAATGATCTTTTAATTGAATATTGCTGCATTGATTTGAAAAAAAAAAAAGGATTATTACTATTAAACTAATTAAACCAATGGGAATAATAACGTTCTTGCAAGGGCTTACGTACGGTCTTTGAGTCAGCCAATACCAATTTTCAAAGTGTACAATAATTATTAATGATACCTGGACTCAACTTGGAACTTAATTGAGATGCTGCAGCTGAATCATTTTTAGGAGTATTTTTTTATTCTATTTTATGAATATTTTTTAATTGATTAGTACAAAAAATAATATTAATAGATTCTTCTTCTATATATTTTAGAGTCTCATATATTTTAAAAATTTAGTTAATATAATAAAAATAATTAAATAATAAATTAAAAAATTAATAAAAAGAAAATTTTGTGTAAAGAAGGATCTTTAATAAAGGGCAAAAAATTTTTTAAACTTTTAATATATTATAGATTATAGAGCATACATCATAGATCATAGATCATAGATTATAGATTATAGTTTATATATATATACTAGATATCGATTATGTTATTTCCGTATCTCAATTTAAATTATTAAAATAATTTATGTTTTTAATAATTGTAATTTATAATATTTTTTTCTAATTCAATTAAAATGATGTTGGTATAATTTCGAGAGTCGGTCAAATATTTTATATTTTTTAAATTTCTTAAGTTGTTAATTATGTGATTTACAATGTCTTTTACAATATTTTTCAATAATATATGAATATTCTCATTGTCTCAATTTATGTGGCACAAATAAAATTTCGATAATCAATCAAATTTTATTTTACATATATACTATTATATTAAATTCTTAATCATTGTGATTTATAATACTTTTTATTTCATTTTCAAATAATATATGTTATTTTATGTTTTGTTCTGTCACATCCCAATTTATGTGCACTAATATAATGTCTCTAATCAATGAAATTTTTTATGTAGACATATCATTTTATGTCTCTTTTACTTTTTTTATAAAATATTATCAATTTTTAATGCTTACACGATCATAATAATTAATTATGGGTGATATAGTAAAATCACGATGAAATCAATGAAGCACACATGTTTTAAGCTTGTAATAACTAATTAGAAATGACATAGCAA
Organism: Capsicum annuum; assembly: GCF_002878395.1. NCBI lineage: Eukaryota > Viridiplantae > Streptophyta > Magnoliopsida > Solanales > Solanaceae > Capsicum > Capsicum annuum. The sequence continues at coordinate 7,776 of NW_025856022.1, read as the reverse complement.
AATTACTATAAATATACTTGTATAATAAATAATTAATGATGGTACAGTAAAATTACGATTGAAACAGTCATAAATGTATATTTTATTTTTTTCTAATTAAATATTATTAATTTTTTAATATGTAAATGACTTATAATATTTAATTAGAGATATAATAATTAATTAGGGATGATATAATAAAATTACAATTGAAACAAATGAAGCAAATTTGTCATAAATGATTATTTTAATTTTTTTTAATTAAACATTATTAATTTTCTAACATATAAATGACTTATAATAATTAATTAGGGGTGATATAGTAAAATTACAGTTGAAGCAGCTGAAGCAGTCATGTCGATCTCGTGCTTGCTTTACAGATACAATATAATTACAGTTGAAGTACCTGAAACAGTCATAAATATCTATTTTACCTTTTTAAATTAAATATTATTAATTTTATAATACGTAAATGACTTATAATATTTAATTAGGGATACAATAATTAATTAGGGGGTGATACGGTAAAAATACGGTTAAAGCAGCTAAAGCGGACATGTCATAAATATCTATTTTAATATTATTAATTTTTTAATACATAAATAACTTATAATAATTAATCATGAATGATATAGTAAAATTACAGTTGAAGCAGCCACAGCAGGCATGTTGACCTCTTATCTGCTTCAACTACTTAACTCCCTCTTATAAATATTATTAATTTTTAATACATAAATAACTTATAATAGTTAATCTTGAATGATATAATAAAATTACAGTTAAAGCAACCAAAGCAGGCATGTCGACCTCCTGCCTGCTTCAGCTACTTAACTTCCTCTTAATTATTGTGGTTATCTAAGCACTGTGCGACTTAAATTGAATTACTCTACTCTATACTTCTGATGCAGATTCTGATGACAAGATTTTTGGTGATGAAGGAACTCTTTGCTGGAACTTGCTGATTTCCCGTTTGTTCTTTGATTCTAAAAGAAACAACCAGATGATAACCTCTTGGCAAGCCAGGATTCAGGTTTGCAATCACCTTTCTCTTTCCATGAGTATGTGCTTCTATCTCTGATTTAAGCTTTTTGGTTACTGACATCATAACTCCAGCAATGTACTTGATTGTGGTTTCAGTTATTGATTCCGTTATTACAGTGATCATAAAAGTGAATAATTCGCATTACTGGTCGGTGCTGGTCATGGATCCTTAGAATTTTGGATCGAGACAAATAGTTACTCAGTTGTAGAACTAAACCGCGACTTTCATTGTAGCTTTTTAAAGGATTTGGTGTTTCATATTTTTAATGGACTGGGCATGAAAGCCTTATCAAAATAATCTCTGTGTTGGAAATCATGAAATCTGTGATTGTAGAAGTACTACTTGCATTTCATGGAACACAGTTTTCTTACACCAATGGTTTATCATAAACAACCTCTCTAGCCCCGCAATTACAAAGGCAGGGCAAATTTGGTCATAGTCCAGGAGGATACTAGATGCTTTACTCGATTCAAAAGACTTATTTATCTTCTTGAACTTCGCATTAAGTCAAATAGATAATTCTTTTTGGCTTAAATTTTTCCTCTGAGATCATCGGTAAGGCTGTCAACGGATCGAAACCTCATTATCAGACCGGTTTGACCGGAACCGGAGTTACGGAACCGAAATACCGAAAAATTCCCCTTTTTCGGACCGGTCCGCTAGCTACCGGTGTGAAACCAGATCAAACCGGAGCAATACCGAAACATTACCAGAATAGCGTCTAACATACTACAGTTTTTGTTTTTAAATTTTTTTAACTTTAAGTTTTAATTTAAATTATAACTTAATGGGATTAACTTATATACATATTTTTAACTTATATAGTTTATATAATTTATGAACTTTTTTATAATTAAGTTTTAATTATCTTAAAAGGTTTTAAATTTTAACTTAAAAAATATAGGTTAAAGTTAATATAATATTTGTAATAAGTTTAAGAAGTTAAAAATTTTCCTAACTTTATAAACTTAAATACTTAATATAATATTTTTTTTCCATAATTGCAACAAACAAAAGACAAATATTAAAACAAAATTAGGCAAATAACCGTTATATTTATTCAAATTTCATACGTTGTACATTTATTACAAAAATATTAAATGAAAATCTAATCTACGCTGCCACCTTCTAGAAAGGGTTCTGTGTGAATTAGATCTCTATTGTAAAATCTTATTAATATCTAAATTGTCTATAATTTTTTTGACGTAACTTTCCTAACTGTTCGGCGGATAAATCCTCCGGAATTGGTCTATTTCCTTGTTCCTCCATTGCTTCCATTCCATCATCACTATTTTCCTTAAAAATTTCATCTATTTCGTCTTCAACATGAGGTGGTAATTTGGGGAGCCCAAAATTTCTTCGTTCGGCATTGATCCAATCTCTAAATAATTCCTAAATCTCCAAACTATCCCTGCTAACGAATACCGATGATCTCCTATTATAAATCTTTCTGCGCTGAAAGCTTGCTTCGAAGCAACTGAAGAAGCTTGAGCTGATAACAAATCTCGAACCATTCTTGAAAGTTTTGAAAATTGTCTGATACGGGTCTTCCACCATGATAAAAATTGTTGTTTTCCAGTTTCATCTCTAATATTTTCCCGATCCTGCAAAAGATACGAATCAAAATCATTACTCCTACAACATTGAAGACCAAGTTTTTCGCCCATTTCGTCATCTAAATCATCATATCTACGTCTAGAAGTAGGAGGTTCAATCGGTCCAATATTTTGTTCCATAACTTGATACAAGTTATATAAACTCTTAGTTGTAGATACTATGCTAGCACAACAAGTTTCAACTGATGGCTTTTCACGAAATCCAATTTTTAAATTGTTGTATAACTTTCTAACCAACATCACTATACCATGTTCTTTATAAAATGGGTTTAATAAATTAGTTGTTAAAAGAATTTGTGGAATAGAAAAATAATATTTTTTTAGTTTTTCAATCATAACTTCAATTGCCTCTTTGTTAGGACATATTTTTTTTATATTCAACAAGTACTTTAGAAATAGCAGTAATAGTTACTAAAACAGAAGAAATAGTTGGAGTATATTGAACAGATACTGTGTTCGTAGCTTGATAAAAAGTTTTCAAAAATTTACAAAGTTCTTCTACTTCAGTCCAATCATCTTCATCTAGCATTAAATTACCATCTTCATTATAAGAATTATAAACTAATTGTATAGGTTTACAATATATAACAACAACTTCAAACATTTGAAACAAAGAATTCCATCTAGTAGGAATTTCTTTTGGAACTTTTCTATATGGAAAGCCACATTGTTGACATTTACGTTTAAAATCATCCATCACAACCTTTCTTTTATTTTTAAATATATAACTATAAGCAATTCGCACTTTAAGACAACCATTTCCAAACAAATCAATACCATCATGTACTATCAAATTTAAAATATGTGCAAAACATCTAACATGAAAATGATCTTCATACACTAAACAAAATCTAGTTTTTAACTCGTCAATAGCTTTCAAATTATTAGAAGCATTATCTAATGTGCATGCCATAGATTTACCAAATAATCTAAAATATTTCATGCTCGCTATTGTACTAGCTATATAATACCGGTTTTAGACTCGTCAACATATTTATAAGCAATAATTCTTTTTTGCATGTTCCAATCGTGATCAATCCAATGAACCGTGAGAGTAAAATAATCATTACCGACAACACTAGTACCCATATCAGAAGTAACAGATATTCTACCATCAAATTTATCAAATAAGCAACGAAGAAAATGACAATGTTCAGCTTGAAATTTAAAAATATTATTTTTAATTGTATTTCGTGAAAAATCTTTAAAAGAGGGACTATATACTCGTTGAATATAATGAATAAAATCGGGATGCGAAGTAAAACTAAAAGGCAAACCCATAACAGCAACCATTTTCGCTAGTTCTTCTCTATCTACATCTTCACTATATGTCGATGATGAACTTGCTTCAACCGGATTAAACATATCTAAACGCGTTTGAACCATATTACCTCCTACAGAATGTTGTACCATCTTTTTTTGCCTTACCCTCATTTTTTAGACGAATAAATTCTTTATTACATCTCATCAAATGCGAAGTTAGCAACCCTGTCCCGCCATTTTTCCCCCAGTCAAATGTTTAAAAACATTCTTGCATTTATTGCAAGTAGCAGTACTTTTTACCCTATCATGCTCCATAAATTTCCAAACTAAAGATCTTTTAGTACGTTCGGTACCTTTGGCCCTAGTAAACTCCGGTAAAGGGGGAGTTCTTCACCGTATTTCGGTAATTCCGTAACCGGACTAGTAGGGGTAGGGGTATCACCTAATTCTTGTTCTTCTATATCATCTTCCTCCGGTAAGTCTTCCTCAAAATTATTATAATGCCTATTCCGGGGGTCTTTCGGAAACAGCCTTTCTACTTCATCAGAGGTAGAGGTATGGACTGCGTACATCTTACCCCCCCAGACCCCACGAAGTGGGAATACACTGGGTTTGTTGTTGTTGTTGTTGTTGTATACCGATACCAATATCGAAACCATTAGGTTGTGATAAATACAAATTGATGTTCGTAAATAAATGTAGATACTAAAAATTAAAAATATAGATAATTAACGTAAATAAAAAGAGATTAAAGTTGAAACGAATATACCGAATATCTGCGTAAAAGCAAACGTATAACAAATGCGGAATTAAAAGATGATAATTGAAGCTTGTAATATTTTCAAAAAAATATTCAACTCTAACTAATACAATATAAATGAATCCTCAACTCCAACTAATATAATAAAACTAGAAAAATTTAGAGAGTGTGAGAATATTAAGAGAGAGTATGAAAATTGATAATATTTGTGTGAAAAAATAATTGAAATGAAGTATATTTATAGTAAAAAATTTAAAGGGTGGTGTGGGGGGTAATTGGAAGGGGGGGTATTAACGGCTAGAAAAGCAACGGCCAAAAGAGTTTGCCCACACAGTTTTTTTTTTTTTAAAAAAAAAAAAAGGCTAGAAATTTAAACATGTCTGACGGACCGGAAACCAGTCAACCGGTACCGAAAATACCGAAATTTTTGGCAGGTTCGTACCGGTATCGTATTCCGTACCATTGGATATCGATAAACCGGCACCAACCGGACCGTGTCGTTACCGGAACCGGAAAGAAATCGAAAACAGAGTTAGAAGAACGGAACGGAACAGAATATTCCAATTCCATTGCCAGTCCTAATCACCGGTAACATCCTTAACAAAAAATTACAGGGCGGTAGTATGTATGCTAAGTTGAGGTTGATTTCAAATGGCCACTCAACTAACAGTTATTAACTCAGAAAGATTTCCCTAACCTTTCAATGATTGTTTGTGAATACAGGAAGAAGCAACTGATCACTACAATAAAATACTATAAAAAACACAAAGTGCTCGAAATCATGGATTCTGCAACAATAATTCAAGAAGAGAAAAATCTCGGAAACAAAGTGCTTCCTCAATGGTACTTGTTGTACGGGTGAGTGTAAATCTAGCTATATTCCAAAATGAACTTTCAGTAAATTGCTTTTAAAACTAAAACATACATTTGTGAATGCTCAGTAAACCGAGAGATGATGACTTAATTAGCGAGTTATTCAATTATAAACAGGGTTCTCGGATGCCAAGACAGCTTTAGCAGATGTTGAGCCTAACGTGCATAAGTAGCAAGTTATTTTTGTGTAAAAAATATACTGTAAAGGGGAAAACATTACTTCTGTTGCAGTAATCCATTTCACTTTATAATATAAAAGCAATGATACCTGTTTCATTAATCACAAAGGGGCTGCATATATCTTTTTGTTTTCCTGAATTATGGCACGATGTAGGCAGAGGCAACTGAGAGCAAACAACTGATACAAAGAGAACACGGAGATATTTTAGTAGATGCAAAATGGAACACGGACGAATCAATATAATATTAACAAATTTTATTTTTTCAAGATTAATAAGATAAAGTGAATGCTAATAAGTGTAAAACAGGGTAAAGGAAAATATTAATAGATATTTGTCTAAGAAAAAAAAAGGTAAGATACTTCATATATTAACCGTAAGACGAATATAATATCACCTATCTCAGGAAGTCGAGTTTGTTCTTGTATGGTAAGAGCAGGTTGTTTTGAAACTCCTGATTTGCAGCAAGATGATTTTGATTGATTACATGTGCCCCTGGTGTAAAAATAGTCATATATAAGAATAAATTTGACGATATGTTACAGTTGAAAGATATATGAATTTGTCAGAAAATAAATCTGTAAGTGTAATGGTGCAATTCAGTTTAATATTCAGGAGAACACATCGAGGATAAACAAGGGAATGGTTGAATGATTTTATTATTTATTTGATTAGAATATTTGGAAATAGTAAACCTAATTGTCATGTGATTCATAAATTTTACAATACAATAATATGTAGATCATATCAGTGCGGAGATAATATAAATTAACAAACTACAAAAAATAGTCAATCTGACGTGCTAACCTATTTTTGAAGGAGAAGAAGAACATTCAATATCACAAGCATATATTGATTCAGTAGAATTGAAAGAGTCAACATTTTTAAGAATACGCTTAGTTGTTGCTTCTCTTTTTTTAAGACGCCGCTGCAGTAGAAGCTTTTTTTTTTGTTTTACAGCTGGGGGCATATCATGGTAAGACGGGCGTCATTTGGTGTTGTCATCACAAGCCTTTGTTGTGTTGCTAGAACGTTTCCTTGTTTGTTGAGGACCCATCGATAAAAAAAGCTGATGTGGAGAAGTGTTAGTATTCCAATCACCTTAAAAACATGTACTGCATTTTGATAAACTCGAGAATTTCTTCATAAACTTATTTATATAAATCACACATGGTGATGTCTGAAGAAAAAAGTAGGGATAAGAAATCTACAGTTGTTCTAAGCGGGTAAAAGGAATGTCAAATCTTCCATGGAATATCACAAGCAGCATCGCAGAACATTTTTTAAATTAAAAAACTACTACAAATAAATAGAGGATTGAAAATTCCATCAATTCAACCTAGAACACTTTTGATTTAAAAGTTAAGCAGAAATTTTTTTCATGGAAGATTCAAAACAGTAAGAAGTAATATATTTCAAATTAACAGCCAATACAATATGAAAAATAGCACAAATAATCTGAGAAGAAGGGGAAAAAAGAAGAAACATGCAGGAAAACCAACACCGTAAAGCAGCCGAAGAAACAGTTCAGAAACAGCAGATCTGAAATCGAAATTGTACCCAAATATTAAACACCCAAAGCAAGATGATGATAAATTGAGGATGATCAATGGATCATTCAATTTTATTTGGAATAATCTATTGAAAAAGATACCGCCATGGAAAATTGAAAACATCATTATTCAAATTAAAAATCAAAACAATCTACCAGAAATGGAGAATACCTCAGTTGATAGCTGCAGAGACAACGGATTTGAACTTAAATTTATAGAAAAAGAACTCAAAATCTGGCAGAAGTGAGGTTTTTCTTTTCCTAAGCTGATAAAGTGAAGCAGTTGTCTTTCGGTAAGCTGCTAAAGTGAAGCGGCTGTTGGTATATTGGGGACGCGTATGAAGCAACAAAGAAGTGCACGTGTTATAACCAAAGTAAAATCCCACAAATACCCTTGACGACCCTGAGCTCCTCTCTATTCCCGCTTATATTATAGTAGAGTAACAATAATAAAGAGAATATAATATATATATATATATATATATATATATATATATATATATAATATACTC
>NW_025856021.1:0-1872 GCF_002878395.1 Capsicum annuum | reverse complement strand
TTTAATAATGCAAGTCGGGTGCGCATTGGGCCCCATCGTCACATGCGTTATTAAATTTCGTTTCGTATCTTTGTTGACGCGTGCTTCAACAGTTTTTCTTTCTTTTTAGAAAGTAGTGATAAAGGAAGCACTCAGACTGACACGGACTATTACAAGACATAAAGTGGGCATCCCCACTTGACCATACTAGCTAATAATACAAAATAGGACAACTGTAGAGTCTTTATACAACTGTAGAGTCTCTGTAGAATATCTTTACGTATCCAAGTTATGCAGGGCTATGGAGTCGAAGCTCATGCCTGAGTCATCGTCTTCATATGGATCCTGGGCATCCTGGAATTGAGCTATGCTATCTTCGAATTGTGCTATGCTATCTTCTTCGTTTGATCTTGCAGAATTACTCTCTGTATTAGGTATTGCTGGCATTGCGTTGTCTGGATGTTCGTCTGAAAAGTCATCTATATATTTGTCTTGAGTTTGGTTTCTGAAAAATCTATCTAGTGTTTGTTTAATTATGGTCTCTATTGTCTCAGTTTTTCTTTTGGATATTAAAGTCTTTTTTGAAGTCTTAGGTTTTAGCTTGATTTTTGATGAAGAGCAACCTTCATCTTCACTTTTTGGCAAAGTGACAGCCATGAACAGATTTGATGCGTCTTTACCGATCACCGTTTGAATTGGACTAGCTGTACCAACATCCGGTACAGTGGATTTCTGAGCATTTATTGGGAAATGCACACCCTTCTCATCCATTTTTTGAGGAGATGGAGAACTCTGAGTTGGGGTCTGGGTTTGTGCATCTGTTTTACTCACCGGAGTCTGTTGTCTGAGTTTTGTTTCTAACATTTGTATATGTTTGATTAGTCTAGTGTTTTCCATGAGTAATGACTCTTTCTGGGCATTGAGTGTTTTGAAGTTTTCAGTCATGGAAGAACAGTGATTACAAAAAATAATCTTTCCAGTTTCCTTTTGTAAGTTGTACTGGGGTATCTGATCTGGATTTTGTCTTAGAGAAGGAGATATGTAATAGTTTGGGCCTAAATATCCCCTAGCATGATTTTTAGCTTCTGTAAAATCATTAAAACCTTTAAAAAGAGGGGCTTTAAAACCCTGTATAGAATCTAATACTTCCAACCAAGTTTGAAAAATGCCATTAGTTTTTCCATGAATTACTACATAGTATTTAAAACGAGGCCTACTTTTTTCGGCCATGTAATAACATAAAGCATTCATAGATGCCATGAAATGGTTTCTATTTTGTCTGTTATAAGAAATCCAGAGGTTATAAATTTGGGAACATTACCTACTAACTCGCAAAGTTTTATAAATTTTTATGAAAAAACATAGATCTTTTCAAGATATAAGGTGTATGTATTTCTACTTATATAGAGAAATTAGAAAAAGAAACAACATATTGACTAAACTACATAATTTAGAAGAAGGTCAAAAAAGGATCCTAAAAGTTAAAAGAATATATACAAGTTATTATAACGACTTATTGAGCGCAGTAAATTGGGAAATACAAGGTTGTGAGAGAGACTTAGAAAATAGTACTTCCGCAATAAGGTGGCTTAACGAACGCATTAGACGAAAAGCTTATCAGCTAGGATAATAAATACCAATAAGATATATTGAGGTCAAAAGGCAAATACAACAACAATATTACAGAGAATATATATACAAACATCAACTTGTAAAGATTCGAAAACAATTCGTAGAAAGATTAGAGCTGCTAAAGAAAGAAATAAGAAATCTAGAAACAGATATTTTAAACTTTAAGGAAACAGACGAAATAATTACTATAACAACTAACTATTATAAAAAAGCCTTAATTAGCGAAAAATCTAGGTTAATAGAAAATATACAAGAAGTAGA
>NW_025856020.1:0-2950 GCF_002878395.1 Capsicum annuum | reverse complement strand
GTTATCTATTGTTTGCAACCAATAGACGTTAATTAAAACCTTAGAATTATCAAGAAATCTTACCACTTTTTGAATCTTGAACACTTAGCACCTTATCAAGACCTAACCCTAGATCCCATAATTCAGGTTAAAGGAATTTAGCCACTCATAATGCTAAAATCAAAACAACAAGTTGTATTCATGCTTTGAAAGTTAAACTTACCACAAGAAAAATAATAACTAGTGAATCTCAGATTAGATCACAAAGGAAAATCCCAGAATAATGATAATAATCTCTTCAAAGTATTTGCTTTTTCAAGCCAAGAAATTAGAGAGAAAATATCAAAAGTATTGTCAAAACTCAATGTGCGGACCTCTCCAGAAAACCCTAAAACAAAGCTTTAAATAGTTTACACTAATTATGAAAACAAAATAATAGGATTCAGGAATCTCTCGGATTAGGTGACGACATTTGTGATAGCCTATCAGGAGGCTGACGACTTATCACAAATGTCGTCATCTTCTTTTTCAGTTTTGGCTCTTCCTATTTAAGGTTGACGACAAACTTGACAACTTATCAGCTTCATGACGGCCTATCACAAAATATCGTCAAAGCTCTACTTCAGTTCTCCTGTGCTACCTCAGGCTAATGACATTCTTGACAGCTTATCAAACCCTTGACGACTTATCACAAAATGTCGTCACATCTTTCAACTTACGTCAATTCTCTGTTTACTACTGACGACAAACTTGATAACTTAGTACAGGGATGACGACTTATCATAAATGTCGTCAGCCATACTTGTCTTCAGATTTCTTCAGATTTCAACTTCTTTGCTTCTATTCTTGTTGGTTCTCTATCATAGCAGCTTAAACTGCAAAATCAAACATAAACCAATCAAAAACGATAAAAGTTACTTAAGACTTCACAATTATTATTAGTTAAAAGCCTCAAATGTGTTAGCATTGGCTCACACATCAGTCTTGTGACAAGAAGAATCATCAATAGTAGTTGTTTGGTCTTAAGACCAAGTGGAAGAGTTAGTTTTTCTTGTTTGTCTTGAAACAAGCCCCAAAATTATACCAAAGAAGTAAGGGGACAAAAATCTTTCCAAAAGACTTGTTACCAAAAGGGAGTGGGGGGATTTTTCAAGGCTAACCAAAAGAGGAAAGAGCCAACCACCCTTAAAAAAGGTGTTTTTCCTAAAAGGTTCAAAGAAAGTCAACCCTTTTTGAATATGAAAAAGGCTCCAAACTTGTTGTTTTCCCCTCCAAAACTGATTTTTACTCTTCCACAAGTTGAAAGTTGAACAAAATTCAAAGTTGGAAAGAAAATAATTTTTTAAAATCCGCAACCACTCCAAGGCTGCCACCTCACCTAATTTTCGTACAACACAACAAATTTTAGGTTAAAAATTTGGATTCTTAGTTTTGATTCTTGTTTCCTTAGTCTCCCTTGTTGATTCCTTAGTCTCTGTTTCTTTGTGTCTACACTCCTTATGTGTCTTTTATCCTTTTTGATCCGTGTTTACCACTCAATGCCTCACGAAAGTACAAGTTAACTTACAACACTTGTAAGATCAACTGTGAGGTATCCAAAGAGAGGAGAGTGTGAGGATCGTACTTTTACAACTAACTTGTTTGTTGTTTTGAAGGTACAATGAAAACCGAGGGGACAACCTCTCAAATCATGAATAACAATGTTTTTATTACTATCTTGTCCGGGATTGAAGCTCTCAATCAAAGCATGGTAAAGGTGCAAACGAATGTTTCATCGTTGGGTGAAAGGTTGGATAATGTAGATAGTCGAAGGAACTCTCGTGCTTCTACTTCTTAACACCATGTTTTCCCAAGTGGGTATGACCAAAACACTTCCACAACCATTACCCCCAAAACTTTACATCAAATGTTCAATCCTCTAAGATCACAACAAAATACCACAAGTCAAGCTACAAATTGCCCTCAAAATCGAGACCTAGATAGGCCAATTCCCCCACAATTCAATCAAGTCCAACAAGAAGGACTTGGAAACCAAATACCTTCACTAAACCCGAATCCTCCCATCCAAGATCTACTTAACCAAAGGCTTCAACCTTCACCAAATCAAATTCCTCCTTTCTAAGCTCCACTTCACCAAAATCGACCTGTCCATGTAGTTGAATGTGACAGAAAGGAACATGAAAGATATGGAGCCTATGATGATGCTTATGTGATAGAACAAGAAGTGAGAAGAAGATGTAGGGATCAAAGAGGATACCGAGGACATGGTGGAAGAGTTGGTCAATGGGACCAACAAGGAACCCATCACCAAGATAGAGATGCAGGTCTCAATTCCATCAAAGTGAGCCTTCCCGTTTTCAAGGGTGAGAGTGATCTCGAAGCTTATCTTTTATGAGAGTCATCTTGTGACTAGATATTCTAACTTAATGATCTCATCAAAGAAAAGAAAAGTTATTATGCTATAGATCACTTTGAGGGGTATGCTAATACGTGGTGGGAGTATGTTAAGCAGTTTGGACATGAGTTGATTGAGGGACAACCCCCTCGTTAGTTTAGATTGAAGAACCTTATGAGGCAAAGGTACTTGCCCGAGACTTATAGGCATGATCTCTTTGCCAAGTTGTACAACTTGAGGCAAGGTAACAAAAGTGTCATAGCTTACTACGATGAGTTCCAACAATTGATGTTAAAGCTTGATCACCGAAGAGAGCAAGTGAGTCATGACATTGTACACTTTAAGGCCGGCTTGAACAAACACATCTCGACACACATGACCCTTCACAAGTTTGACACTATAGACGACATCTTCCAAGCGGCATTAGAGGGTGAAAGGGAGCTCAAGGAGAGGCCGGGTTACAAATTCAAGGGACAATCTCCCTTGGGTTGCACAAGGACTCGGATCACACATTCAATGACAAGCAACCCGAGACCAAGGTTGCCCAAAAGTGTCACGCCCCAAAATCCCATCGGG
>NW_025856019.1:0-2567 GCF_002878395.1 Capsicum annuum | reverse complement strand
TAATCAAAGGGGGTTCAACATCTAATATATATACATAAAAAATAATTTTAATCATACATATATAGCATAATTTTTTGCCGAAGAAGGTTCGGATAAACCGCTCGGCAAAGGGTAGATCAGCCACTATATATATATATATGTATGTATCAAATTCTAGTCTAAAAGTGCACAGGTACATTATGTTATGTCTTACAAGATTCTTTACTTTCTCATTTTGATGTGAGATTCACATAAAATATCATTTTCTTTCTTTATAAACTTGTCAGCCTCGAAATCAACTTGCCCTCCACCTCCCTCTGTCATGAACATCATGTTGTTGATTGAAAATTTGTTAGTACTATGTTCGAACTAACGTAACAGAAAAGATTTATATGGAAGGTTCTATTCTTTATGAGCTTTTCAGTCTATCAATTTCTTATTTCAGGGACATCTATAAAAGGTAGATTATGAGATCAACGATTAGCCGACTGAACCCATTCAGTGGCGGATCTACACTATAGTCAGGGGTTCATCCGAACCCCTTTCGGCAAAAAATTATGTTATATATATACATGATTAAAATTATTTTTTATGTATATATATTAGATGTTAAACCCCCTTCAATTAGTTTTTATATTCACTCATGAATCCCCTTAGCGAAAATATTGGTTCCGCCACTGAACCCATTCATGAAATTTGATCCAATATATCGTAATTATTTAGTTAACATGTTGATTAATTATAATTTCATAACTTGAAGTCGCTAATTAGAAATTAATGAATTTAATTAAAAGTTAAACGCTAATTTTAAAATCTTAGGAGTACTACGATCCTAATTTTCAGCCTTTGTTAATGATTTTTTTTTCAAAATTAATTCAATATGTATAATATAAAAGGAAAAAATAGTTAGATTTGTTGAATATATCATTCCAATAATGTGATGCATAACTTTTGTGAAATTCAGACTTGCTGATTAACATGACTAGATCTACGTTATTTTAAAGATCCATAGAAGATATAACAAATTGTATTTAATTTATGTTCAAGATTCATTTCTTTACTAATCGATTATTTCATCAGATCGAGCAAATTCTATTTTATTTATGCATAATTGAGAAAGAAGTGACCACGAAAAGAAAGAAAGAAAAAAAGCACTACAATCATCAGAATTAAATGGAAATTGCTATAACACAACTTATAAGTACATATTGAAGCACATTTTTTTTTTCATTAGTGGTACATACATCAACCTTTATCGCTGAGTTTGACACAATACATTAGAGCCGAGGCCAGGCTAGGGCCGTCAGTCCGGCCCGATCCAACCTGTAATTTAATGGAATTGGATTTTTGCAGTTTATTTGAGATCAGAGTTTTTTAGCCCACCCCGAATAAGCCGTTGGCCCATAGGGCTTGAACAATATGGGTTAGGCCAGTCCGCGGGCCGGACAGTAAGTCAAATACATGCAACTATTTAGATTACTTATTAGTATTTTTATTTTGTTCGAAGGATATCATGTCAAAAGTTATTTAATTGTGCTATTAGGAGTATTTTTTTGGGGTGTTGGAGACTTGATTAATAAGTATTAACACTATGTAATATTGTCTGATAATATTTATATTTATTAACATTCTAAAATTAAATTATAAAATATTACTTTTTTAAAAGTGGATTTGCCCGTGAGGCTCGCGGCCCACAGAGTAATGGTGTGGGCTTGGTGTTTTTGACTCATCATTTTGATGGGCCAGCCCGGTCCGTCAAACTCAAAGCCCGTGTGGACTAGACTGGATGGGCTATGATCCAGGGGAATGAAGAGATTGATGAGAATGTCTCTCACCGTATTGGGGCAGGTTCGATAAAATGGAGGATTGCCTCGGAAATTTTATGTGATAAGAAAATGTGTCAAAAGCTTAAAGGTAAATTCTATAGAGCTGCGGTCCGACCGACCATGTTTTATGGGGCGAATTGTTGGCTTGTTAAGAATTCTCACGTCCAAAAGTTGAAGGTGGCGGAAATGAGAATGTTGCGTTGGATGTGCAGATTTATGAGGGCGAACAGGGTCAGGAATGAGATTATTCGGGAGAAGGTTGGGGTGGCTTCGTTGGAGGATAAGTTACAGAAAGTGAGGTTGAAATGGTTTGGCCACGTGATGAGAAGGGGCACGGATGCCCCAGTTCGTAGGTACGAGAGGTTGGCGTTAGAGGGTTTCAAGCGGGGTAGGGGCAGACCGAAGATGTACAGGAAAGGAGTGATTAGACGTGACATGGAGCTGTTACAGCTTACTGAGGACATGACCCAAGATAGGAAGGTTTGGAGGAAGAGTATTAAGCTAGAGGGCTAAGGTATGTGGTTGAGTTGTATTCGGTAGGTAGGAGGGTTAAGCATAGCTTGGTTGATAGTTCTAGGTTTGTAGGACGGGGGGGGGGGGGGGTCTTTGGTTTGGTAAGTGCATTTCCTTTTTTATGGCTGATGTTTCTCTGTTATTTATCATTTTGCTCGCCTTTTGGTCTACGGTCCTTTATCTTGAGCCGGGGGTCTATCGAAAATAGCCTCTCTACTCCTTTTAGGTAGTGGTATGGACTGCGTACAT
>NW_025856018.1:420004-472947 GCF_002878395.1 Capsicum annuum | reverse complement strand
TACATACTTTTGACTTACCTTATTAATTATTGTGGAATGTCTTGGTATTTGAGATGTTCTCACGGCATATTGGTAAAATAAGGTTGGCAAACACTGTTTTCTGGGATTTAGGTACTTGGATAGGATTTGTCCCCTATATTTCATCGGTAGAGGGTGGTTATGACGTAAGGCACTCAAGTGAGTTTGACAGTCTCATCAGTGAATAGGGAAATATGATTAGATATGCTTGATATTTGCTTAATTTACCTTGACTTTTTTGACTTGTCCTGACTGAACTTGACTTGGTTGTAAGGTTTTTGACTTGTTTAATATAAATCCAAATTGTTTATTTGATGTTTGTTGTACTAGGTATAAATTGTTGAGTATGTATTAACTTGTTATAATATATTTTAGCCATGTGCTCATATTCTCATCTTGGGTTGTCTAAATGACCATATTAGTACGTTATTATTTTCATGTGTGCTAATACTATACCTGCTCTTTCTTTTGTGGGTGTAGCATATATTCAAGTAGCTTCTACAAGACCTCACTTATGATTCTAGCATTAGACTTTGGATTTAAGGGTGAACAGTATGTTTAAGGGCTACCATGAATCCTTCTTGGATGACAAAGTCTTTATTTCTGGACTTATGCTTTCATTTTAGTTTTTGGGGTTGCATCTCCTTTTTGACAGTCATTAGTAGTTCTGGTATGGATGACTTTCGGATTCTAGTAATGGTTTTTGATTAAGTGCAATGTTCCACCTTAAGTTGTAATTTTGTTTTGTTTATTTAGACTTGATATTTCTTCAGTTCGTTTTATTTATTTCCTCTAAGTGTTGATCATGGGTCTAGTTATATGGTAGTTAGTTCTCCAACCGAGTGACTAGTGTAGGTGAAACTCATGATGGGTTTAGTCTATGAAAATGTTGGTATTAGAGCCTAGGTTCATCATTCTCATCGTAACAAAATGAGCCCAGTAGAGTCTCGTGAAATGGTATGGGGACTTCTGTACTTTTCTTTAGAAGGCTATAAGGCTTTAGGAAAGTTAACATTGTTTCTTCTTTCATGCTATAACTTGATTCTAATTGGTATTGACGATCCAAATTGGTATATAATTTTGTTCACTCTTCTGTCTACAAATGGTGACTCCTAGGTCAAACATAACCAGACCAGCAACCCTCACAATGACCTTTCTCGCTATGTATCCAGTTGTAAGGGAAAGAGGACAATCGAGAAAAGGAGGTAGGGAAGAAGTAGATGAGCCACACCTACCTGGGGTGGAGCTCAAGTAGTGACTGTCCAAACCCTTGTAAGGCTAGTATCACCTCACCCACGTTAAGACCATTAAAAAGAGATGGAATTAGTAGAGGAACAGGTAATAGAGGCCAAAGTGGCTGCACTAATAGGGATTGCAGCCTTACCCAATTTAGTTCCATGTTCATGCTCCCAACATAAACTTAGTATCTATTAACATTGCATATGCATTCATGCATTCATGTATTAGTTTAGTTATAAAATCATGCATCAATTATGCATTCTTATCTTGAGAAACTCAGTTTATCCGATTACTCAGTCATGCACTCATGTATCAGTTATCCATGCCTCAGATATACATGACTTCAGTATATTTAGAATGTCAGTCATGAAGTCATGTCTCAGTCATTCATGTTCAGTTCAAGTTCAGCTTGTCTTTTGTCCCCTCTCAGTTGATTCTAATTTGAGGATGAATGTTCCCAAGGGTGATAAGCCCATGCTGACCAGGCAAGAGCACTGCTCTAAGGTGGGCGTCGCCTGGGCTAGGCCGGCAAACCTAGCAGGCGCCGCCTAGATAGTCTTGTGGGTGCCCATTTTTTCAGCACTCTACTTCCGTGTTTTTAAGGGATTTTTGGTCATTCTCCACCCATATATAAGTTTTTTAACAAGGTATTTGCGCTCCAAAACACCAAAATATAGTACTTTTGTTGAACTCCTCTCAAGAACAATCAAGAACAAGTCAAGGGTTTAATTAGGGGTTTCAAATTTCAAGTCTATTTCACTACTACCTTCACAGTTCCTTAATCTAAGGTATGCGTAGTGTTCATCCACATTTTCCTTTCGTACGTGGAGTTTAAGAATCAATCTTTAAATAAAAATTCATGAATGTTTTGTGATGATGTGATTGTATTCATGTTGGTCGTTGTTCTTTGTGCTATAGAGTAGTAATTTGATGAATTTTCATGAAAGTTATGATCATGTAGTTGGAACCCATGAATTTGGGTGGTTTAATGTGGTGTAAATTGTGAATACACCTATGCCTTAAAGAGTGCATGCAAGGTGTTTGATAAAACTCTTAGAATGTTATAAATCAAGTTTCCATGACTCAATAGTATCTAAATGGCAAGCCATTGTTAACCGTTATAATTTGATATGAATTCTATGCTCTATGCTTTATGATTTCACATGAATTCCATGTTATTGTTATGTGTTATGGTTGTGGTATGGAATGAGCATGATATTGAAGCTATGAAAGTATGTACATGTTGTATGAATTCCCCTTTCTATGTATAAGATGTTAAGAACCATGATTAGTATGAGATTTCCTACTTATGATATAATGACATGTGGACTCCAATCTTGTGATCAAGTCATGTCATGTGTGCCAGTTTCTTTATATCGATTCCTGGGGGTATTCGTACTCGAAAAATATAGTTGTATGCTTAGAGTCATGTCATGTTTCACTATATCCAAAATCAAGCCATGATTCAGTAAAATTCAGTCAGTCATGTGACTCAGGAAAATTTTATGATCTCATTCAGATATCAGATAACAGTAGTATTTCGTTAGTCAATGGAATGCAGTAAGTTCAGTCATGTACATTGACTTAAATCATGTTCAGTCTTTTTAGATGGGAGTATAAGTTAGCACCGAGTGAACCTAAGGATGGGAACACACACTGTTAGATGAGGGTGTGATTCTTAGCAGTCATCTTTGCGTTCCAGAACTATGTAGCCAGCATAGGTTGAGACATCAACACTAAAAGATTAGGGTTGATGAGGTGTGTTTGCACTGTCAGATGAGGGCCCCACCATTCTATTATGGGAACACTGTAAGATAAGGTTTACCCATAGTTTTCCTTATCAGTGGCGCAGTATTAACACCCTTCCAATCAGGGCAGAGATTGGACCCTAACTTAGCCATAATGGCACATATGGGGCATGTCGGTTAAACAACTACCTCCAACAGTTTCATTATCAGTCTCAGTAAAATAACTAAGATACTTCTTCAGATTTCAGTATATTAGAACTGTTATATACAGTAAAATTTAGTTACAGTACGGAACTTAGATAGTTCCATCAGATTCAGGACTGTCAGACACAGTCGCCCATGATAACAGATTTACAGTATCAGTCATGTTAGTTGTCAGTAAATCATGTAATCAAATACATATCTACCTATCACGTATTTACGATTTCAGTTACTATGTATGCATGTTTGCACTCTCACTCTCATATCATCCAGTTAGTTAACATTTGTCACACTCCTTTTTTCAACTCCAAAAGATTTGGTTTTAAGTTTGAAAGGGTTTTAATTATCAAAGTGATAAAATGAAAATTTATTACGAAAAAAGGATTACGTTTACATTCAAAACTCATAGTAGCCACTTGTCATAATCCAGTGTGACAAGTCACCTTTGGATAATCCTTTTCAAAAACAATTTGACACTTTAAAACTGGTTTGCGAACAGAGATTCCGGCTAAGGAATTCTGTTGACCGAGGGGAAGGTGTTAGGCACTCCTAGATCTCGTGGTTTGACCATGATCTCTTGTTGAAGCGTATCGGCTAATTTGACATTATAAAATGTATAAACCACATAAACACACAAGACAAACAAACAAACAAATCAAACAAAATTCAAAAACCAAAGTAATGTCCAGTCCGAATTATACAGTCAAAAAATAGAAAAATACCAAAATAGAAATCCTATTTAGACTAATCCTAAACTATACTCCAATGCTTTACCCGATGTTGCGGGCCTTCATCATGAACCTCCTTTACGTACATGATACTTCGGGGCATTCCTCGGTGAATAGATACAAGTACCTTGGGGCATTCCCCGGCCAAATGAGTACAATTCCAAATATGATAAAAATTAAACATTCAACAAATATTTTCATCATTCGAAAATTAAAAGTCCTGATTTTGCCTACCCGAGCCTACCGTTTGCCTACCCAGCACGACCTATCATGGTACTATCACAATCAGTAACATCAACGAACCAAAACAACAATATTTCAACTTATTCCATTATCAATTCCCCTTAATCATTCCCAATCACATGATTAATCAATGTTGACGTAAATTATACAATCAAAGTCATAATCACAATGATTAAACTTTCTCACACACACTTTATAAATATATCACCAAACCAACATGAATCATGCAAGCCACAACATCGAAACATTAAATCCATAATAAGGTAGTAATAGAAAGAGATAGAGTTGAAAATTTGGACCTCAAATTTGACGTTTTATTTCAATTGAATTGCTTGATGAAGCAGCACTGGAATACCTCGATTTGAACATCAAATACTAACCCAATCCGACCTCAATACTCAAACTCATAAATTGAATAAACCAAAACTGATTTCCAATCAAAAATAGAACAAATCGTTCTCTATTTTGGTCGTGTTTGGTCGGATCTCATCAGAATAGACGGAAATTAAGTTGGGTGTTATTGATTAGATGACAGCTTTACTGTTCCAGCAAGATTTGTACTCTCCGAAGCCTCGATGATCTTTGTAATAGCGAAACTAAACACAAATCCAGTGGCAGTACTATTTTTGATGATTCACTCCTTTTTCAACCAGCTTCTGTGCGTGTATGTTGGTTTTTTTATCTATGAGGTGTGTGTGTGCCTGTTACTGTGTAAAAAAAGGAAGAAAAATAAAATGGAGTCTTGATGATGAAGTTGGTGTTTGTCTATGATGAGAGAATTACGTATATAAAAGAGGATGGTGAGTATTTTTTTTACTGTGTGTAGTGTTGATATCTGTTTTTGAGAAATTGGAGCTTGGGGTCTTTTAATTGTGTTGCAGAGTGCCCATCTTGTTGTTGCTGTACATTGATATTACCTCATGGAGAAAAATGTCCTCTGTGAATGAAGGGTCTCCCTTTACTTGGAATTTTTTTTTTCCTTTTTCTTTTTTGGTAGGTGAATGCATAGATGTAAAGCTTTTTCTCTGTAAACAATAAATCTGAGTGGGGTCACATGGGTAGGTAGGGTATGGTATGGGGTGTTGAGGTGTCCACTTAATTGGAGAGGTTGTTAGGATAGGATTAAAACAAGGTAAAATTTATTAAGGGTTGTTATTTTTTGTCATTATATGGAGGGATAATTACATGGTTGAGGGTACACGATAGGATAAGGTAAAAATAAGTAAAAATGATATCGGGGAGGGATAAAATTAGGTGTCTAGATCATGCCCCCTTTGAATGTAAATATGAAGTGTTTACAGACAAAGAAGTAGACAACGAGAAAAAATTTTGTCCCAACCATTATTCAAAGGAAGAAACAGAAGGAAGAAAGACAACCGAGTTAGAAAGTCGAGGGAGGTCCTTGTTGAGGTTCCGGTCTGCAGCTGTCATTACATGAAAAATGAAAATAACAAGTTTAAACATAAATGAAATTACAAAATTCCTATCTATGCAGCTTCTTTTGGCCTCCTGACTTAAGTTTCATCACCCTATTCTTCAGGCGGTCTCCTGACTTGCAATTTCTTTAACTTGTTGTTTGGCTTTCAATTACTTCACCTCATTGCTTAACTTTTAATTTCTTCACCCTGTTCTTCAGGCGCGCTCCTGACTTGCTATTTTTCAATCTGTTAACTTTTAATTTTTCACCTTGTTGCTTTGTTTTCAACTTCTTCACCTTGTTGCTTGGTTTTCAACTTCTTCATTTTGTTTCTTGACTTCCCATTTATTCGCCCCATTTTTAGGCAGGCTCCTGAAATTACATTAGAACTAAAAAGAAAATTATCCCAAATAAATATTTTATAAAGAGATCATTTGCTAGAAAAGTGAAGTTCCAAACAGTAAGAATTAAATTTAGACCCAGTTTATCATCAAAGGACTTTTGTGAAAGTCACATCATTATAGGAATTAACTAGAATGAACTGACTAAAAGGTACGTCTTACAGGAATCAAGGGGGATGACTCAACTAAAAGGTACATCTTATAGGAATCATGGGGGATGACTCAACTAAAAGGTACGTCTTATATGAATCAAGGAAGATGACTCAACTGAAAGGTACATCTTATAGGAATCAAGGGGAATGACTTGACTAAAAGCTATGTCTTATAGGAATCAAAGGAGATGACTCAACTATAAAGTACGTCTTATAGGAATAAAGGGAGATGACTCGACTAAAAGATACGTCTTATAAGAATCAAGGGAGATGACTCGACTAAAAGGTACATCTTATAGGAATCAAGGGGAATGACTCGACTAAAAGGTACGTCTTATAGGAATCAAGGGATATGAATCGACTAAAAGGTACGTCTTATAAGAATCAAAAGAAAATAATTTGACCAAAAGGTACGTCTTGTAGGAATCATGGGGAATGACTCGAGCAAAAGGTATGTCTTATAGGAATCAAGGGTAATGACTCGACTAAAAGGTACGTCTTCTAGGAATCAAAAAGGATGACTCAACTAAAAGGTACGTCTTATAGGAATCAAAGAAAAATGATTTGACCAAAAGGTACGTCTTGTAGGAATCAAGGGGAACGACTCGACCAAAAGGTACGTCTTAAAGGAATCAAGGGGAATGACTCGACCAAAAGGTATGTTTTATAGAAATCAAAGGGAATGACTCGACTAAAAGATACGTCTTCTAAGGGTCAAGGGGAATGAATAGACTGAAAGGTACGTCCCCTAGGAGTGAAGGTTCAATTTAAGAAGTGTATCACCTAGAAAATGAAAACTGAAATACCCGGACAAGAAAGTGTGTCTCCTAGGGATATAGGATTATGATTTTTTACCACAATTTGATTATCGAACCTGTGCAGCAACATTTCTTCCTGCATTTGTAAAGGTCAGGAATTGCATCCCTTGATATTTATGCTCTAAAGTCCTTACTTTGAAGGTAATATGTTTCCTATTTCATCAAAGAAAACTTGTGATTTTAAAACATGGCGGCTGGTTTGTGGCTTTAGCTTTCGCGGCAATCGCTCTTGCCCTCGTCATATTTAACCTTGCTTCCAACCCTTAGAATATGCCACTGACTTGATTCTTCATTGACTCAAACTCAGATGGTTAAGAGTGACTCTAAAACAAACACAGTATATCTGATTTGCCATGCTCCTCAGATAAAACCTTTGAACCTTGGTATTTCCATGAGTTCCAGACTTGTCTGCTGACAAAATTTTTTGAATGTCTTACTTCGACTCACAATCATGTGTCTTTCATGTGTTGGACTTTTGTCTTGCTTTGTGCAATTAAAGTATCTGGTAGCCAATTTTGAAATCTTTTCTCACTTGATTTGACAGGGAATTGACTCAAAGACAAGAGAAAAATGACAATGATTTTTATTTGGATAACTGACTCAAGAAAATAAAAATAAAGAGAGGGAAGAAAAGGTAATGAATGTCCCTATTTGAAATAAATAAAAGAAAATTTTATCTATAAATGACAGTCAACTCTGATGATGATGCCATGCATTTTGGATTAAGCTGCACGATCTTTCCATCCAAACTTTCTACCAACTTTTATTGAGTTAATGGACCTAAAAATGAGTTACTTCCTTGGACCTATTGTATTCAGAGACCTTATTTGGCCAGTGACACCTTGAAGGGTTTTCGCCAATAAGCCTTTCTCTTTTTTCTCTCGGCTCACCATCGCCTTATGGTGTCTGTGAGGATTTTCACCGATAAGACTCTCTTATTTTATTTCTCTCAACTTACCATCACCTTATGGAGCCTGTGAGGGTTTTTACCAATAAGACTCTCCTTTTTTATTTTTCTTCTGATTCCTTATGCTGAGGAAGATAAGTAGTTCCCAAAATATGTTATCATATCTATTGCATGCTTAGCCTTAACATTCTCAAAGATTGGTCTAAAGGTCTTTATTTGGTTGTAACTTGGCTTTTGGATAGGGTTAGAAAAGAGGATGGCATGGGCCCAAACGACACTTGAAATGGTGTAAGACTTACCACTTTTGGAATCCACTCAAACAATGAGGATTAACTCATGCCCCAGTTTCTTTTGACTGGGTGACTCTAAATGATTATTTGGTTGGACCGAGCCCAGAGTGGGACATCCTACGTATCTCACCCTCGAGAGAGGAGAATTAGGTCACGCGTAGTTCTGGCGACTTGTTCTTTTGCTTGATTCTGATTTTTTTTATTTTGTTGACTCTTTTATTGACTTTTTTTCTTTTTGGGACCTTTTGACTCTATTTTTTTTCTTGACACTCATTTCGTTTCCTTATTTTGGACATATTTTTTATCTCATTTCTTTTTGAATCTTTCTGACTCTATTGTTTTGCTCGACACTTTACTTTTGAGCTTTGCTGACTCTATCTTGATTCCAAAAGAGGGGTATGAAAGAAAATAAGACTAAAGCTTAAATGGGCTAAACAAAATATGACACGATGTTTGGATAGCAGAATGAAATGCCTTCATTATATCAATCTTTGAAAATTTAAGTACATATCATGCAATATGAAAGTTAGAGATGAAGATTGTTTGTGATATTTTTACAGCATTTATTTTAACTGAGACTGTGTGTCGCTGCTTCTTCTGCAAACTCCATCATTCCTCAGGCTTTGGTCGAGCTAATTTTTCTATTCCTTTTGATATAGGATCACACATCTACTATTTGACCTAATTGAGACATGTCTTTCAAATGCTCACCAAGTTATTCTCACGATTCTCAAAATAATTTCCTTAATTTTCAAAGAAAGCTTCAACTTGATCCCAAAATTTCCCAGCACTCTATCTATTTTCTCAGACGCTCTCTTTTTCTAACTTTAACCCTCTGATTCAATGCTCGTGGTTAAACTAGATTTTAAGAGCAGGCTGAAAATTTCACTAGTATGTCATATCACTAGACTCAACATAAAATGTACTATGTAAAGAAAACAAACAACACATATTTAAAACACAAAGGAAAATGGGACACTTCATTTAGTTAAAACAAAAGATAGAAGGGTTTGAACATAAAAGACAAAAGGACAAACGAAGATAGATCCCAAACTACAACCCTAAAATAATTTGGATAACAGTAAATAAAACAAAGCAAACTACCAGACCTTTTCCTAGTAGGGAGAGAGGTGACTTCTCAATTGCTCAGCCTGACATCTTAGCCACTGGTTTTCATATCAGCATGACTAGATTTTCCCTCACTGTCAATGTTCTGCACCATAATTGATCCATCTTGAATTATCTTTTTAATTTATCTTTTCAAATCTTTACAATCTTCAGTACAATGACCCTGAGAATCAAAATGATACGCACATCGTACATTAGGACCAAAATTCTTGAACGCTAATTTAGAGTGCACCCAAGGAGAGTAGTGATCATGCCCCATTGTATCAATATCTAAAATAAACTGGCATACGACTCTTAATTGGCATGAAGATATCTCTCGACTTCTGCCTCATTTCATTATTTGGCTTAGATCAAAAATTAGGCTTAGAAGGGTTTTGTTATGCTTATGGAGTTAGAGGACGACTTTGAGGAGTTGGTGTGTTCTACTACGGGTAAGATGGAGTTTGAATATGTGGTTATGCATTATATACTAAATATAGAGGTGGAAGAGTAGAGTATAATGGATTTTAGGAGTGATTACATGGAGCTTGGGCATAAACTTAGGTTTGACCCTGAGAGTGATGACAACGGGGTCTTCTTGACCGTGCCCGCTGTCCAAATACGATAAAAGATGCAACTTCCTCATTCTTTGTCTCCCAAACACTTCCTTAACCCTTTTGAATTGCTTGAGTTGTCGCTTTCAATGATGCAAAACTCACAATGCAACCAGTATTAATTCCCTCTTCTATCATCTCCCCCATTTTAAGGACCTCAATAAATGACTTGCCTAATGCAGGTAACAAGTGTTGATAATATGTTTTATCCTTCTCTTGAATAAACACCTCCACTATTTTTCTTTCTTTCATTGGCAGTTTTACTCTAGCAGCTTGTTCACGCCATCTGATCGCATACTCCTTGAAATTCTCAGTATTCTTCTTTTTTATACTAGTTAGGGATTTTTTGTCAGGGATCAACTCCACATTTTATTGAAATTGTTGCACAAAGTCATCATCTAGGTCATTCCAACTAATCCACTTGTAAATGTCTTGATAAACAAACCATTCTGAAGCTAGACCTGAAATACTCTCCCCGAAATAAACCATGAGTAGTTCTTCCTTCCCTCCAGTGCCTCTTAATTGGTTACAATAGTGCCTCAAATATGCCACTGGGTCTCCATGTCTATCATATTTCTCAAACTTTGGCATTTTAAAGTCGGGAGGAAGGTTGACACCTAGAAACATACATAAGTCCTTATGTGAGACACTTTTGTAACCCCTAAGTCCTTGTAAGTTCTTTATATCCAGTTCCAAAATTCTCAATTTTTTAGTCATTTCCTCTTGTTCTTCTGTCATAATAGGCTTCTCAATGTTAGGAGGAAATTCAGGAGGGTGAGTGTCACCGTAAAGACCAGTCAACTTAAATATAGGCTCAGAAGTGTAATGCTGATCACCAGTAATATTCAATGCAGGCTATCTTGTAGAGTAGGGAGGCGCAACTTATGAATGAACATCAAAAGTAGAAGCTTCAGGTTGGGGTGGTGCCGTAAAAGCATTAACAACAGGTGGATCCGAGTATGTGGTAGTCCTGGATTGTGGAGTGAGGAAAAGAACAATGGAAGTGGTTGGATATTGTTGCCCCGTAGTCGATCCGGATGCATGTTGTGGAATATCAACAAAAATGGGAAATTGTGCATGTGACATGGGAGGCAAATTAAAAAGATATTCCAGATTATCAGTAGGAACCGGAGGAGACGGAAATCCATTAGACCAAGCTCGATGCATTTCTATCATTTGCTACCTTAACTTTTGAATCTCTTCATAAATTCTCATTTCCCGAACTCCATATTTGATTAGTGAAAACAAACTCGGTATCCTTGTTTGCCATAACTTTCTCTGTGATGTGATGCAATATGGAGGACAAGCCAAAATGCCGCAAACCAACTACCTTAAACTAACTGAACAAGAGATAGCAAATGTGTTAGAATTCAACACTTTTTCAAAACTTCTTTTTTTTTTTCTAAATGTCACCGAACCCGAGAAGGGAGCTCACGTATCTCACCCCCGAGAGAGGAGAATCAGGTGTGCATAGTTCGTGAAGTATTGTCAAAATGGCAAAATTAAACTCTTTTCATTTTCTTTTTCTTGAAACTTTACAAAGAAAAGAAAATAACAATTTGTCAAGAGAATTGATGAAAATCTTTTTGTATTTTTTAGGTTTAAACACCCCTCTACAAAGTGAAATTCTATGATTATCAAAGAAATTTTTTTGAGTTTTTAGTTTTGAATTTCATGCAAAATGAAATTTAAACCTATTAAAGGAAAATCTTTTTGTTGTTTTGTTTTAAAGATGTATATGAAACACCTACTCTAAATGAATAGTAAGAAAAATCTTTTGGATGTTTGAAATAATATCCCCGAACAACCAATAGGTTGCCTACGTATCTCACATCCCGAAAGAGGAGAATCAGGAGTGCGTAGTTCATCCAGATAGGACAATTAAGGATTAAATAACCGATTGAATCTTGACTTGAGAGACGAGACTGCAATGATAAAAATCTTTTTTAAGGTTTTCACTTTAACACTCCCCATAAAACTGACACCAACAACTATGAAACAAAAGTCTTTTTGGTATTTTCATGAAATGTACAATATCCTACAATTTTTGCATTTTTCTTTTATAAAAACCTTTATGAATGAAAAATCATTTTGATGTTTTCAAATTGTGAATACTTGCTAAAGGAAATAAAAGAAAAATCTTTTTGATGTTTTTAATTTTGACAAATGAGTGTAAAAGGTAAAAATCTTTTTTAAATTTTTGGATTGTGAAGAACAAAAACCATAAAAAAGACTCTAAAAAGAACTACGAAACTCTTTTTCGATTCGCCTTTTCTTTTTTTTTCTTTTTTTTATTTTTTATTGTCTACACACTTTACTTTTAACACATGCTTTTTCTCAAATTAGTCTATCAAATGACCACGTTATCCTCAGAGATACAACATTTAGCACGTAGGGATGCTTTAGAGGTGAGTCTCCTACAAAGGGTCGCGTGGGTCCCGATAGGTCTCAATATGATGCAGATAAACATGACCTAAAGGCTGACCTATTCTGAGGTTTACTAACAAGGTTGTTCAGGGGAGCATATGGTCGATAGTGTCTGCTTTGCTTTCCACCCACTCCATACGTCCGACGGCTCTCCCTCCTAAAATAAGGGTGACTCAACTAGAGTTTCTGTGCACAACGTGCACTCCAGAACTTGTTGCAGAAAGAATGACTCAGGTTATGCACATGATGCCAGATATAAAGCAGTAACACATACGATAAAATTGTAAACTAAGAGAACGTAGACACTCAACAATGATAAGTAATAACACAAAATAACACAACCAATGCCTATACATCCATAATGTCAAACAAAGCCGATACAGCTCCAAAAATAAGCTTGAATTCTAAAAATAAACCCAGCAGAGTCGCCAGAGCTGTCACACCCCTTTTTTCAACTCCAAAAGATTTGGTTCTATGTTTGAAAGAGTTTTAATAATCAAAGTGACAAAATGAAAATTTGTTTCAAAAAAGGATTACATTTATATTCAAAACTCAGAGTTGCCACTTGGGATAATCTGGTGTGCCAAGACACCTTTGTATAATCCTTTTCAAAAACCATTTGACTATTTAAAACTGGTTTGTGAATAGAGATTTTGGCTAAGGAATTCTGTTGACCGAGGAGAAAGTGTTAGGCACCCCTCAATCCCGTGTTCCACCACGGTCACTTGGTGAAGATTATCGGCTAATTTGACATTATAAAATGTATAAACCACATAAACACACAATACAAACAAACATACAAATCAAACAAAATTCAAAAACCAAAGTAATGTCCAGTCCAAATTATACAGTCCAAAAATAGAAAAATACAAAAATAGAAATCCTATTTAGACTAATCCTAAACTATAATCCAATGCTTTACCCGATGTCGCGGACATTCATCATGAACCTTCTTTATGTACATGATACGTCGGGTCATTTCCCGGTGAATAGATACAAGTACCTCGGGGTATTCCCCAGCCAAATGAGTACAATTCCAAATATGATAAAAACAAAATATTCAATGAACATTTTTATTTCAAAAATCAAAAGTCCTGATTTTGCCTACCCGAGCCTACCGTTTACCTACCCAGCACGACCTATCATGGTACTATCACAATCAGCAATATCAATAAACCAAAACAATAATATTTTAACTTATTCAATTATCAATTACCCCAAATCATTCCCAATCACATGATTAATCAATGTTGACGTAAAATTAAGCAATCAAAGTCATAATCACAATGACTAAAATTTCTCACACACACTATCAAAATATATCACCAACCCAAGATGAACCATGTAATCCACAACATCAGAACATCAACTCCATAATAAGGTGGAAATAGAAAGAGATAGAGTTGAAAATTTGGACCTCAAATTTAATATTTTATTTCAATTGAATTACTTAACGAAGCGGAGCTGGAATACCTCGATTTGAACCTCAAATACTAACCCAATCCAACCTCAATACTCGAACTCGTAAATTGAATAAAACCAAAACCAAAACTGATTTCCAAGCAAAAATAGAACAAACTGTTCCATGTTTCAATCGTGTTCCGGTCGAATCTCATTGGAATAGATGGAAAACGGGTTGGGTTTATTGATTAGGCGACAAATTTATTGTTCTGGCAAGATTTGAACTCGTCGGAGTCTCGATGACCTTGGTGATAGCAAAACTAAACATAAATATGGTGGCAGCACTGTTTTAAGAAATTCACTCCTTTTCCAATCAGCTTGTGTACGTGTGTGTTGGTTTTTGCTTCTGTGAGGTGTGTGTGTGCCTGTTACTGTGTAAAAAAAATAAGGAAAAGAAAATGAAGACTTGATGATGAAGTTGGTATTTGTCTATGATTAGAGAATTATGTGTATAAAGGAGGATGGTGAGTATTTTTTTACTCTGTGTAGTGTTGCTATCTATTTTTGAGAAAATAGAGCTTGGGGTCTCTTGATGGTGACGCAGAGTGCCTATCTTGTTGTTTTTGTGCATAGATATTAAATCATGGAGAAAAATGTCCTCTGTGAATGAAGGTTCTCCGTTTTCTTGGAACTTTTTTTTCTTTTTCTTTTTTGGTAGGTGAATACATATATGTAAATCTTTTTCTTTGTGAACAAGAAATATGAGTGGGGTCACATGGGTAGGTAGGGTATTGGTATGGGGTGGTGAGGAGTGAGGTGTCCACTTAATTGGAGAGGTTGTTAGGATAGGATTAAAACAAGGTAAAAATTTTTAAGGGTTGTTATTTTATGTCATTTTATGGAGGGATAATTACATGGTTGAGGGTACACGATAGGATAAGGTAAAAATGAGTAAGAATGATATTGGGGAGGGACAAAATTAGGTGTCTACAGCATTGTTCATGCGTGTAAACCTTTTTATATTTATCCTATCTCACTCGTATACTCAGTACATTCCCACGTATTGATGCATTTGCACTATGGTGCTTTCTTTTCTTATTACACCATAGGTCCAGAGACACGAGCTCCAGATCAGTAATAGCCGTAGCATTACCAGTCAAAGAGTTACAGTGAGTCTTCTTCATTCAAGGACAATATGATTTGATCCATTATTTATTTTAGTTCGTTTTCTGTTTTACAAAGTTAGTTGGAGACATGTTCCGTCAACTCCTTATTCTGACAGTACTTAGAGGCTTTCAGATTTAGTTCAGACTTATGTTTATTTTTGATTCAAACTTCAGTTGTTTTGGGTATTTACTACCCACATGGATGTTATTTTTATCAGAATCTTTATTCAGTTGAATCTTATGGCCTATTGTTCATGTTTTCCGCATTTTACATGTATAATATGCAGTGTACAAGTACAGATATCAGTCATGGGTTAGCCTGTGGTCCTTCAAAGTCATGAGCACCGTGTAGCATTCTAGTTCAGATAACCGGGGCGTTACAATTCTTTATCCTTAAAGCATAACCAAGGGATGTTGTACCCAGTGAAGATATAAAAAAAGTGGGGTTTTATTCCTTAAAGTGTAACTAGGGGATATCGTACCCTGTAAAGGAATGAATTGAAAATTATGACTTTTTATTTCCTAGAGCGTAATCAAGGGATGGCATATCCATTAAAGGCATGAAACAAATAGGAATTTTTTATTCCCTAAAGTGTAACCAGGGTATGACATGCCTAAGAAGGCAAGAACATAAAAATAGAGATTTTATTCCTTAAAGCATAATGTGACACCCCAGGTTCTTTAACTCTAGGCCCTCCAGGTTATAAACTACTAAATTGGTCAATTTCTTAAGTAAATTCAAAACTGCCATGACAACGACTCAAGTAATGAGTCATTATTGTAGGTAACTAGTCGTGATGAAGGACTCATTTTCATAATTGTAAGGTAGCCTAGGTTTTATCTCATGATAATGAGTTTAGGGTATCACTCATTATATCAAGCAACGATCTATTGGGAGTGACTCGTTGTCACAACAGAAGGTTTCCCAAGTGTTCAACCCCTGACTAGAAGTCTTCATCACGACTCGTAATGTTAGTTAATGAGTTATTATGGGAGACTCATGGACATAACGGTAAGGAACCAGATTTTTGGGCATCAGGTGATCACTTCAGGCCATCACTTGTTGTTAGACCTCATAAGTCGTTACCTAAGTTATGACTACTGGTACCAATTTTCCTGCACATTTTAATTCGAGTCTTTTTGGTCTTTTTCTCCCTTTAGACTATTCCTACGACTTAAAAACACTCAAATTCCCTCTTTATCTTCGGTTATCAAGATTAAAGCTTACTTTTTTCATCTTTAACTACCAAGGAAAGAACATACTAGGGTTTTACAAGAAAATCAACATCTAGACTCCAAACTTCAAATTTCATTTCAATTTTTTGGGTATTTCAGGCATGTCTCTATTACCTAACTTGAATTTCATACTCTGGCATATATTTAATCATTTTTCATTAAATTTTAATTGTTGGAATTAAAATGGAGTTGAGGAATTTTCATAGTTAATATTTAACTTGAATTTCCCATAGTTTAAACGTGTTATTTACACTTTAATTGATGTATTTTGGTTAGGTATTAGCAATATTTCCAACCCACCATTAAGTTTGGTTTTGTATATGGAATTTGCATAATTAACTTACCTTTGGAACATTACAGTGCATTAAAGGATAATGGGTAATGAAAATGTTTTGGGAATGCCCTTGGTGGCCATGGTTTTGGAATTTAACTGGAACTTGGGGTTCAAATAGTTTATGGATTAGTTTGGCATAATTATTTAAGCTTGGAATAATAATGGTATGATGATACCAAGTGATAAATGCCTTAATAAATGACTCCTGAGCTAATGGTTAGTTTATGGTTTAACTATTTTAATTTAGGCTTAATGAGAAATATGTAGCTCATTGTGAAGGTATAAGTCTCAGAGGAACGGAAACTAGAAACCATATTTGTCGCCGTTGGGGATCTATGTGATTTTTTAATTGGTGCAAAAATTATATATATATATATATATATATATATTTGGATCACTATAGACATTGTGTCTTTGGCCTTTCTATAGTTTTTCCTCAGTTCGTGTGGCTAACATGCACTAACGCCCTCTTAGTAGGGGAAGCTGGACCCATATAGCCCATGGGTGCCTTTATGAAGGAGTGAGCTACACATTTTAAGCTAAAGGTTTATAACTCTTATATTCATGACCCTTGTCCTTATTACGGTATCTTTTATATGTATATATATTTGTTGAGAATGTGGTTTGACTGGTTCTTGGCAGTGACATATTTTATCATTTTTCCTATGTTACATGACAGTGCTTGCCTCACTAACCATCCCTAGAGGCCGCATTATTTCATGATATTGGGTATGGGGGATTTTCTGTTACTCTTGTACATCAGTAGGTGTTATGGTATGTTGGTTGATTTGTCGTGAAGTGGTGAGCCTCCATCTTTTTAAAATCCCTGCCATTTCATTAGATTTCTGTTCATATTTTGGAAATTGTAAACTTTCTTTTATCATGGTCGGGAGCATGTCCTGATCTAGTTTAGTATTTCTGGTTTTATAGGCTTTTGTGGATAAGTTTTGGGTTGATTATTTGTTTTGATTCTCATAATCTTCTTTTTTCTATCTAACTTTGTTATTGCTACTTTGGGTTGTCTTTCACTATTTATATTATTGTGCTATGAAGGTTAGGCTGAGGGGGTAGTCACCGGCCCAGGGTGGGGTTGAGAAACCCGTCATGATTAGGCCCTGTTTTGGGTCGTGACAAGATTAGTATCAGATCATGGTTTAGGGTCATTGCGTGTTCACAAAGCAGTGTCGAGTAGAGTTCCTTTCATGGGTGTGTAGCACACTACACTTATAAGGGGGAGGCTATGAGTCATTTAGGAATATTTTCCTTTGTTATATTCTACTTTTAGGCTATAGAGTCTAGTGCTATGAAACTTCTCTAACTCCTGGATTAATTGGATTTTAGATCATGCCTTCTCAAAAATCTTACATTTGTAGAAACTCTGCTTAAAACTCTATCCCACATAAGGAAAATGGGGAAGGGAGTCGCCCTATTTATGAAATATAGACCCAGTCAATGGTCCCTACTCCTAACTTTACCACTCCATATGAGGTTCCACTAGTCCTTACTACTACTCCTCGGTCTTCTAGGGATGGTGATACTTTTGCTCAATCACCATAAGGAGACATCTCAAATGCAATGTTTCGTCAGTTTATTCATATGATTGCACAACTGGTGGTATCAGAAACTCGTTATCTAGTCAAGTTGGTCCAGTATTAGTTCATCTGAGGTCACTAAGTTTGGTCATTTTATAAGGTTGAATCCCCAACCTTTATAGGCTCTAAGGTTGAGGAGGATCCTCATGGGTTTATTTTTGAGATAGAGATGATCTTTATGGTGATGCATGCTATAGATGATTAGGATATGGAGTTTGTTGCCTATCAATTAAAAGATATGGCCTCCCAGTTGTATGAGGAGTGCGATGGAATAAGGGGTGATGATGTCGAGTCGGTGAGATAGGATTAGTTTTCAGGTGCTTTTCTTGACCACTTCTTCCCTCGAAAATTATAGCGTTAACGTAGAATATTTTGTGAATCTAAAGTAGGGTAAGATAAGTGTTAATGAGTATGATCTGAAGGTCCATCAGTTATCTCGATATGCTCATAAATTTGTATCTAATATGAGGTCCTAAATGAGGAAGTTTGCTTATTGTTTATCCCATAATTTGGTATTAGAGTATAAGGTTTCTATGTTAAATAACAATATTTACATGTATAGGCTAGTGGTTTATATTCAGCAGGTAGAGGATGAGAAAAAGAAGCACGTAGATATGAGATACAAATAGAGCAAAAAGTTTAGATATTCAGAGTAGGGTACAAATCAGCAGAATAGTATGAGAGATAGTAGGCAATGGACTACAAAGAAGAATTGGCGAAATTTGTATTCATCTGCTAGTTTTCCTTATCCTAAAACTTTAGGTGATTGTCATTTTCAAGCTAGCAATGGTCCCAAATCACAGGGTGCCCAATCACAAGCTAGTGGAGCTCAGTCAGCCCCACCTTATCCTCCTTGCCATTCTTATGGGAAGCTTCACCAAGGATATTGTAAGGAGGGGAAAAATTAGTGCTATAGTTGTGGTTATCTTGGTGATAATAAGCGAGATTGTCCTTCAAACATGGTTTTCTTTAGGGATAATAAGGTCTCGATCGCCACCTTTTTGGCTCCTGCATCTTAGGGTTCACTTAAGGTATTGGCACAGGCTAAAATCATCTCTATGCTCTTGCTACTCGTCAAAAGCCTGAGTTATCCCCTGATGTTGTCACTGTTATTTTACAGCTCTTTTTTTATGTTGTTTATTGTTTTCTTGATCCATGTTTTATCGTATCTTATATGATACCTTATGCGATAATGCACTTTAGATTTTTTCCTAAAAATATTTCTAGCCCTTTTTTTGTGTCTACTCCAATGGGTGATTCCATTATTGCTACAAAAATCTATAGGGGTTGTGTGGTGTCCATTCTTAATAGATATACATTGCTGGATTTGATACAACTTGATATGGTAGACTTTGATGTTATTTTGGGAACGTATTGGCTTCATTCGTGCTATATTTCCCTACATTATAAGACCCGAAAGGTCAGTTTTAATTTTCAAATGAACCAGGATTGAACGGGAGGGGAGTTCCTTAGTAACCAAAAGGAGGTTTATTTACCAAAATTTGATATGCCCAAATTCAGCTCTTTTATGAGAGAGTAAGCGGTCGTTGTCAAATATATAACCCAGCTAGGTTAGGGTCGAATCCCACAGGGAATATGGTGTTAATCAAGTCTATTTGTGAATAAACTAACTAATAGGTAATGGTTTCCTTTAATTGGGGGTTTGTATCAATCAAACGATTGTTATTGTTGTAACTTGTTTAAAACTCAAAGCTAAAATTTCAATCGTTCAAATCAATGATAGAGAGAAACTAGGGTTATGCTCACTATGATTATTAATCTCCATTAAATAATAATTGTAGTATTGGGTTCTCGTGACTTGTGGGAAACACCAGATTATCAGTTTTGAAAGTCCATCTAAGTGTTTCTCAACCTACCTAGATGTAAAACTCCCTAATTTTCTCAAACTTAGGGAAACATTCTATTCATACTGATTTTATGTCAAGTTGATCGATCTTGTTACAACATTAAACATTAGATAAAAACTTAACCTTCCCAAATCCTCATTGATAATACGCTACCTTTAGCTTATTTCTCAGTTTGAGCAAATCAACATAAGGCGGGATCTATTGTTTGCAACCAATAGATAACAATTATTACAAAGAAATTATCAAGATGTCCCCACAATCACTCAAACCCTAACCAACTATTAAATCTATGGAGGAATAATCATAGATCTCACAAACCCAGTTGTGGGTTTTAGTTCCTCATATGAAAGAAAGGGATAGTAAAAATTTTATTCATCATTTAAAGCAATTAAACTTACAAGAGATGAAGTCTGAAGTTGATTCTCTTCCAAGTTAAAGAGAAAATTACCAAAACCAAATCAAAAAGTTGAAAATTTAATTCTAAGATACCCAAAGAGAGGTGACTTCGCCTTTGGAATAAGTTCCTAGATACTCAAATGAAATCCTAAAAGCCACTACTTATATCCATACTTTTAAAAAAATTGAAATAAAAAATTGACCTGTTGCTCCTTTAGCTGACGACATGTGTGATAGCTTATCACAAAGCTGATAGCTTATTAAAGAATGTCGTCAAACCTTCTTCAGTGTGACGCCAACTGTGACAGCTTATCAGAAGTCTGATGAATTATCAGAAGTTATCGTCAGAAATGCTTCAATTTTCTTGTGTTCTGCTTCAGTGTGACCACATGTCTGACGGCTTATCTGAGGTCTGAAAGCGTATTAGAAATGTCGTCAGACATGTCTCCATTTTCTTGATCTATGCCTCAGTGTGACGACATGTCTGATGGCTTATCAGAGATCTGATAGCTTATCAGACCATGTCATCAGGTGAAGTTTCAAAACTCAATTATTTTCACCAAAAAGCATCCTTCTTGATGTAGCTTTCATATATTTCCATGCATCCTGACTTTCCTACAAAATCACATGAAATATAATAAAAAAAAAACAGTAGTTACTTAAGGACTTACAATTATTTCAAGTTAAATGTCTTAAATGTTCTAACAGAAGGCTAGCACATCAACACCCTAAACTTAAAACCATTGCTTGTCCTCAAGAAAATAAATTACACCATACTATGATGTTTAACCAAGAGAAACATAAGATACATATGACAGTTGATTGTCAATTTTAGCTCAAAACACATTACCCTTTCCAATTTAAATCACCTTTAAACCCAACTATGTATATCAATGAAGATCAACAATGTGACAGAAAGGAATCAAGATATGGAATCAATTTAGCAAAAATAACCATGCATATGTACAAGTTACACTACCAAAATAACTAAGCAGCTAGCAATGCAACCAGTGTGCCCTTACAACAAAGAGCTCCCTCTTTACTCATATATGAACTCAAGTATGTCAATGCGGGGACGGTCGAGAGACACTCACTCTCAGAAAGAAGTTCCAGTCAATATATGCCAAACACCATAAGCTTTCCCTTATTTCATCACCGAGGTTTCCAGACAGTTAAGCTAGGATCATTATAGGACGTTTCTTCAGTCTTCAATGTAGGCTTGGGGCTGGTATGATACGAAAAGATATTTAAAGTGACTAAGCCTCCTTGGTACTACACTCTTTTTTGGGGTCTCACTTATCAACCTTCAACATATTTCTCTGTTTCTTTATTAAAGTAAATTCAAGCTGGATGTGGTCCTTTATTCTTTCATTTTCTCTATTTCACAATTTTTCTTTTCTTATACTTTTTCAACCATGCCCAGCCTTGTATTTTTTTTCTTATTTTATCCTTCTTCATACTCACTCTACATCACGCACCCCTATGATAGACACTGTCAACTTAGGTGATTTGCCTAAGTCAAAGTGCATAATTCCTAAGGAGGACCAGCGCCAAAACTAGTTCATTGTGATACAAGTGGGAAGGTGATAGGTATAATAAAAACAATATAGGCATTCAATCTCAAAATAAGGATCAAGGGATATTATTCAAACATGGAATGTCATTTAGGCTAAAAGTGGATTAACATCAAAAATGGCCTATGATTCTTTCCTAACCACTCTCCTATAACCAAGGCAAGACCAACCGAGGAAGTTCTAGATTTAACACACAATGGGAACTAGGGAGTATCTCACT
Organism: Capsicum annuum; assembly: GCF_002878395.1. Lineage (NCBI taxonomy): Eukaryota > Viridiplantae > Streptophyta > Magnoliopsida > Solanales > Solanaceae > Capsicum > Capsicum annuum. The sequence goes on along the minus strand of NW_025856018.1, from coordinate 450,850 downwards.
AACACATGGCACAAAGGTACATCACAAGCTACTACCTATCTGGTTTATGCAATTGTTAGCAATGATTATCATGTCCCTAATACAAATTCCATAAAAAGATTCACAGTAGTCGCATATAGATGCACATCACACAGTTACAAAATAGACAATTGGAGAGGTATTTATCATTCTCAAAAATCAACAAAAAAAAATGCCAACTTTCCCAGATACTTATTTTTTTCTCAATTAACCACAACACATCACAAAATAAAACACAATACGCCTAAACATGCCGGCTCTACGAGGAAGATGACTCCGAGGAAAAGAGGAACGGCAACAAAAACCCTAAGAGGACATCAATACCCACAAGCAATCTCAGCCTCAACTTAAAATCATGCATTGTCCCCAATGCATCAAACCAAAAAAAGAGAGTTAGAAATATAGTTGTGGCACCATAAGTGCAAAGATCTGATGTCAATCACGTAAAACGAATACAAACAACAAAATACCTTGGGTTGCCTCCCAAGCAGCGCTTAATTTAATATCGCAGCATGACTCAGTTGTCTTGACTACTCAAAATTCATCAAGATACCTTGTTGATACCTCTTTATTTCTTTTGGTGGATCAAGAAAGTTCTTCGTCCCTAGTTTTACTGGTGTATCTCTCCCATCTTCATAGAATACAGCAACAATCAAGAAGACACTCATATACTTTTTCTATCTCATAGATTGATGCACTTCAAAACTAACTTTTTTCTCGTTGAGGCTAAATTTTAGCTCATTCAACTCCATGTCAACTAACACTCTCCCAGTTGCTAAGAAAGGCCTACAAAAAATTTGTGTACTTTAAAGTCTACTTCACAATCAAGGATCACAAATCCAGTTGGGAATATAAATCGGCCACCTTTACAAGTACATCATGTAGAATGCCAATTGGCCACTTTATAGACCTGTCCGCCATAACTAGTCTCATGTTTGTGGGTGTAAGATCTCCCAAACCCAGTTTCTTGAACACAACAATTGGCATCAGGTTTATACTGGCTCCCAAATCACTTACACCTTTTGTAAAATCTAGGGAACCAATAGTGCATAGGATGGAAAATGCTCTTGGGTCTGCCTTTTTCTGCAGCAAAGACCTTGTAGAGATAGCACCACAATGATAAAAATTGTCCTCCGGCTCATGGCTAACCTTTAGTTTCTTTGTGACAAGGTATTTTATGAACTCAGCATATCAAGGCATCTGCTCAAGTTCCTCAACCAAGGGAACATTGACTGTCAACTATTTTAACTTTGCCATGAATTTACTAAACTTCGTGTCATCGGCCTATTTCTTTAATCTCTGAGAAAAGGGAGGTGGTGGTTTTGGGAGAGTTTTCAACACTACCTCCTTTTCCTTGTGTTTCCCTTTTTCCAACTCATCACCCTGCTGATAATTAGAAGGGATATCAATGCCATCCATCTTTTTAGACTCTATTAGATTACTTTCCTCAGTCTCACAATCTTCTACAACCATAGATTGGCTCATATTTTTGCCCACAGAAGGGCCAGTAATATTTTACCACTCTGAGTGGTAATTTCCATACAAGTACCATCATTACAAAATTGTGAACTATGCCACTAGGCAACGTTCTGCTCTTCCTCTGAGTCAATGCTGCTGAAAGTTGGCTCATTTTCTGCTCCAACTATTTGATTGAAGTTGAGTGTGAGTTTACCAACTAACTCAATGACAAAAAGTCACTTTTCATTGTCGTCACACCTGCAGTGGTTGCCTCTACTCTTTTCGACAACCTCTCTATCATGTCCTCTATGGATATTTTGCCCAAACCAGTAGCAGCATTGCCTTTATTGCCAGGAGGCACATAAAGTTAACTCTTGTGAGTCTTATTCTTCTAAGTCCCTTGGTTACAATCTCCATAACCTGATTTATCCTGATAAGTCTAACCTTGATTCCCTTGGATACTGATCGCAAACCCTCCTGGTTATTCAGATAGTTAGCTTCCTCTTCAGCATCAAAATCAACCCATCCTTGGGACTTGACGGCTTTCACTTTCTCTATCTTTGTAGATAATAAATTCTTAGCCAACAAGTCCATTTGCATTTTCAAGTGCGCCATATCCTGATCCCGATCCTCTTTTTTTCTATGTTGTTCAGGGGTCATACCAACAGAAATAGTAGGGATTTCTACCATATAATTCCTGGTATGCCAAGCTCTACTTTGTTTGGTCATCCAATCAAGCATCTCAGAAGCCTCTTGAAAAATGAGATCCATAAATGATCCCCCTACATCATTATCAACAACTGGCTTTGTAATAGAGTTCAACGTTCAATAAAGAGTCTCCATTAGATGAATATTCATCATATTGTGGTTCAGGCACTACATCAACTTCTTTTTTAATCTCTCCTATGTCTCGTGGAGGGCTTCAGTCGGGAGCTGCCTAAAGTTGCTGATCTCATCCCTCAGTTGTACCCTCCTAGAAGGAGAAAAGAACCTTTCTAGGAAAGCCTATTTCAACTGCCTCCAATTGGTTATAGAATCGGGCATTAGCTCATTTAGAGATAATGTTGCCTCCCTAGACAGATACAATGCAAATAAGTGTAAGCAAATGGTATTTTTTTCCTACTCTTCGGTTATCAAAAGACTTGCACATAGTGACAAAATTCACTAAATGTATGTTGGAATCATCACCCGGGAGTCCACCAAACAACCCATTAATATGGAGGAGTTGAATCACCGTGCTTGTGATATGACTTAGCTCCTGGTGCCAAAGGTGGAGGACTAATAGCTCCAGTTGTACCAGCTTCATCCATTCTATCCTCATCATTATTAAGATCATACTGCACAGGTTGTTGATCTTGCCTCACTCTGAAGGGGTGATTTCTTCTTTTATTTCTGTCAACCAGTGCCACTAAATCTTCAGCACGCCTACAATTTCTCGGACCCAATAGATCATCATCTCCTAGGTCCTCTTCATCCAGATTTGGTACCTGACCTGGGTTATCCATATTCTATTGATTTAGCTGAGCCCTAGCTAAGGTGATCAGTCTTTCTACTTCTTGTGGGTCTGCCATTCTATCGATCAACTGAGGTTTTAGATATACTGGTAATAACGGTTAACCTAAACTTCGTGTACTTGTCATACACACTAACTACCCTGCAGAGAACAAAAACAACAAATAAAAGTAAAACTAGGAAACTTCCTACAAGTCAATTATCATAAATATACTTAATCCACAATCGTATTCCCAGGCAATGATGCCAAAATGTAATACGCCCAAATTACACTTCTCTTATGAGAGAGCAAGCAGTCATTTTTACATATAAAACCAAACTAGGTTGGGGTCGAATCCCACAAGGAATATGGTATTAATCAAGTCTATTTTTGAATAAACTGACTAATTGGTAATGGTTTTCTTTAATTGGGGAGTTTCTAATAATCAAACAATTGTTATTGTTGTAACTTTCTTCAGAACTCAATGCTAAAATTTCAATAGTTCAAATCAATTATAGAGAGAAACTAGGGTTGTGATCCGTACGATTATTAATTCCCATTAAACAATAACTGTAGTATTGGGTTCTCGTGACTTGTTGGGAACACCAAATTATCAGTTTCGACAGTCCATCTAAGTTTTTCTCAACCTACCTAGATGTTAAACTCCCTAATTCTCTCAAACTCAGGGAAATATTCTATTCATACTAATTTTATCTCAAGTTGATCAATCTTGTTACAGTATTCACCATTAGATGAGAACTTAGCCTTCCTAAATCCTCATTAATAATTCGCTACCTTTAGCTTATTTCTCAGTTCGAGCAAATCAACATAAGGCAGGATCTATTATTTGCAACCAATAGATAATAATTATTACAAAGAAATTATCAAGATGTCCCCACAATCACTCAAACCCTTACCAACTATTAAATTCATGGAGGAATAACCATTGATTCCGTCACCCCAATTGTGGGTTTTAGTTCCTCATAAGAAAGAAAGAGATAGAAATAATTTTATTCATCATTTAAAGCAATTAAACTTACAAGAGATGAAGTCTGAACTTAATTCTCTTCCAAGTTTAAGAGAAAATTTGCAAAACCAAATCAAAGAGTTAAAAATTTAATTCTAAGTTAAGAGCCCCAAAGAGAGGTGACTTCTCCTTTGAAATAAGTTCTAGATACTCAATGAGACCCTAAAAGCCACTATTTATATCCGCACTTTAAAAAAATTGAAATTAAAATTTCATCTTTTGCTCCTTTAGCTGACGACATGTCTGATAGCTTATCACAAAGCTGATAGCATATGAAAGAATATCGCCAGACCTTCTTCAGTGTGACGCCAACTGTGCTGACTTATCAGAAGTCTGACAACTTATCAAAAGTTATCATCAAAAATGTTTTAATTTTTTTGTATTCTGCTTCAGTATGACGACATGTTTGGTGGCTTATCAGAGTTCTGATATCTTATCAGACAAGTCATCAGACATGTGTCTATTTTCTTGTTCTCTACCTCAATGTAATGACATGTCTGACGGCTTATTAGAGATCTGATAGCTTATCAGACCATGTCGTCAGGTAAAGTTTCAAAACTCAATTACTTCACCAAAAGGCATCCTTCTTGATGTAGCTTTCATATATTTCCATGCATCCTGACTTTCCTACAAAATCACATGAAATATAATAAAAACAATAGTAGTTACTTAAGAACTTACAATTATTTCAAGTTAAAAGTTTTAAATGTGGTAACAGAAGGCTACGACATCAGTAACCAAAGGAAGGTTTACTTACTATCTTAGAGTTCATAATTTGATTCACAAAAGGTGTCTGTATCATCTACTTTTGGTTAAAGATTCAAATTTTGAAAGTCCTTTGCAATCTATCCCTGTGGTTGATAAATTTCTTGAAGATTTTCTTGATGATCTTCCTGGAATTTCTCTTGATAAGGAAATAGATTTTAAGATTGATCTTCTACTAGATATCCATCCTATTTTCATTCTTGTTTATAAGATGGCTCCGACTGAGTTAAACGAATTGAATGAATAATTAAAGGATGTTATTGATAAGTGTTCATCAATCTTAGTATTTTTCCATGCGGTGCTCCTATAATCTTTATGCAAAAGAAAGATGGGTCCCTTCAAATATGTATAGGCTATCATCAGCTGAATAAGGTTACAGTGAAGTATAAGTATCCTCTTTCTAAGAATGATGGCGTATTTGATTAGCTTCATGGTGCTAGGTGTTTCTCTAAGTTTAATCTTTGTTCAGGCACCATCAGCTAAAAATTAGGGAGGTTGATATTCTTAAGACTACTTTCCAAACTTGGTACGACCATTATGAGTTTTTGTTTCCATCATTTAGGTTGACTAATACTCTAGTTGCTTTCATGGATCTTATGAATTGGGTGTTAGGCAGTTTCTAGATTTGTTTGTCATATTCTTCACTGATGAAATCTTGGTGTACTCAAAGAGTGATAAGAATCATGTCAATCACCTCTGAATCATGTTGTAGACTCTTAAGGACCATGAATTGTATGCAAAATTTTCTAAGTGTAAATTTCAGCTAAGTATTGTGACCTTTTTTGGGGATTTTATCTCTAGTGAAGGGATCAAGGTGGATCCGCAAAAAGTTGAGGCAGTCAAGAAGTGGCCTAGACCTATGAATCCAATCAATATTAGGAGCTTTTTGTGCCTGACTGGGTATTACAAGAGGTTTGTGGATTTTTTCTCATCTATTATTGCCCCATTGACAAGATGGACTCAGAAAAAGGTTATGTTTTGATGGTTCGATGCTTTTGAGGGCAATTTTGAGAAGTTAAAGGATAAATTAACTTCTGCACCAGTTTTGAGCCTACCCGAGTTTACTGCTGGCTTTGTTCTCTATTATGTGCATCCCATGTGGGATTGCGTTATGTTTTAATACAGCGTGGTAAGGTTGTGTCATACCCTTCTAGGTAGCTTAAATCTCATGAGAGAAATTACCCGACTCATAATCTAGAGTTGCCAGCTATGGTTTTTGCTTTGAATAGCCAGCACCATTATTCGTATGGGATGCATATGGACATTTATTCTGACCATAAGATCTTATAGTATGTGTTTATCCAAAAGAAATTGAATCTCAGGAATAGTTGTTATCTTGATCTACTTAAGGATTAAGACATGAGCCTTTAATACCTTCTAGGTAAAGCTAATGTTATTTTTGATGTTGTTAGCAGGTTATCCATGGGAGGCTAAGCTCAAAAGAGGGTTGGTGAAGGATATTCATAGGGTGGATAACTTGGGAGTTTGGCTTTTGGACTCTGAGGATTGAGGTGTGATTATTTAGGAATTGGTTAAATTGTCTCTAGATGTTAAGGTGAATGAGAAGTAGGTTTTGGATACCATACTTATGCAGATTAAGGATGATGTGTCATCAAGAAGTTACGGCTTTCGAGATTAGGGGATATGGCATCTTGATGTATCAAAGAAGGTTGTGTGTTCTTGATGTTGATGGACTACGGGAAAGGATTTTGATTGAGGCACATAATTCCATATATAAAGTTCATCTGGGTTCGACTAAGATGTACCATGACTTGAATGAGATCTACTGATGGAATAATATGAAGAGGGATATGGCTAATTTTTTTAGTATATGGTTTGTCAGAAAGTTAAGGTGGAACATTTGAGACATAGAGGCATGTATTAAGAGATAGAGTTGGCCATATGAAAGTGTGTGATGATTAACATGGACTTTGTTACAGGTCTTCCATGGTCTCACAATCAGTATGACTTTATTTTGGTCATTGTGGATAGAATGACTATATCTTCTCACTTTTTTCCTGTGTGGACTGACTACTCGAGAGAGGATTATGCTAAGTTAATTATTAAGGAGATTATTAAGTTTTATGGGGTTCCGTTGTATATTATTTCAGACCAAGGTACACAGTTCTCTTCTCAATTTGGCATTCATTTTTGAAAGGTTTGGATACTCAGGTGAATCTTAGCAGCTCTTTGCACCCTCAAACGGATGAGAAAGCAGAATGAACTATTCGAACTTTGGAAGATATCATAAGGGCATGTGTGATTGATTTTAAAGGTAGTTGCATTGACCATTTGCCTCTTATTGAGTTTGCTTATAATAATAGTTACTATTCGGGCATTCAAATGGCACCTTGTGAGGCTGTTTATGGTAAGAGGTGTAGGTTTCCTATTGGATGGTTTGAGATGGGTGAGACTAGCTTTTTTGGTCCTGAGTTGGTTCACCAAGCCATAAAATCTATTTTGATCACTATATTTGAATGAAACATCAGTAATGGATCAAAAAAATGTGAACAAAACAACAGTAATGGTTAAAAAAATTCAGAACCAAAATTTTTTGATCAATTTCAAAGAACTGATGAAATTCATATAAGAAAATAATATTAAGATTAAATACCTTCAACAACAGTAATGGTTTAATTTTAATTTTCAAAGATATTGAATAGAAGAACTTTTAATTGAATTTGATTTTGATTTTTTTGGGATGAAAACGATAAAGTGAAACTGAATTTTAAATTTTGATTTCAGTTGGTAACAAATAAAAGAAATCATGTTAATTAAGAGGTTTTAATGGAAAAGGAATTTCAACATTTAATTCATGGATAATTATACCATATTTAACTCAACTTATTTGAGTTAAATATGGATAGTAAAACGATTTGTATATGTATTTTTATAGCAACAGGTTGTTCAAATACAAAATACAGGTTGCTAGTTTAAGTAATTATGAAAGTGTTTCTATGAATCTCATAATTATGGTCTTAAGTGTGCTATTTATGAATTTTACCCTATAAATAAACTAAAGAAGAGAAGTTAAGATTTGGAGCTCTTACTTGGCCCACTAGCATTTGTCCAGCTTTTGGGGCCTATTTTTTGTGGATTTTTCAGCCGTTTCAACTATGTATACTGGTTGTATGTCGTAGTTTTTTTCTTTACACGTTTTGGCTATATGCATGCTCTATATCAGCTTGACACTTTGTATACCAGCTTCCTTAGCTCAATTATTGCTTCCTTGTATCTATATATCAGCTTCCAATACCTGAATATAGCATATATCTTTGTATATAACCTTGTTTCTTCATGCTAGTCCATTTTTGGGACTTGGTCCTGGATAAATGTAAAGGTATAGAGTCCCATTGGTCTCGGATCTATGTCACATGCCACAAATAAAAGATAAAAATTAGCAATAGTTCTAAAAGATAGTAATCGACAACTAATAAGATAAAATGCATCACACTTGATCCAAATCAACGAAAGACAATGGAACATACTTAAATTCAAATGGGATAATAAATAGGCCATATTATGAAGAGAAAATACACTCGATATTTAAGAATAAGCATCAGGCATTTTCGATAAAACACACGCTCTAAGTTAATAATAACCTTTGGATTTTTGAAAGAACGAAAAAAATTCCAAAGCAAACACAAAAAAGTGTTTACTAAAGCTATTATTACCCCTCTTAATAAATTTGAAACATTTTGAAGCACATAAGGAACGAAGACAAAAATAAACTCAAGCTTAAACATGACAATACAATGTAAAGTTCTTCAACTCAATGAATGAAATAATAAAATCAAAATCAGCTCCGATTTGTAGCCTTTATGATAAACACAAATTGATTTTTTAGCAAGAGAAAGAGAAGTCAAGGAACTGGAGGTTAATTTTAGCCTTTAAAGAACATATATAGAAGCCAAAAAATGAAAATTAAAATAGGTAAGAGATATAAAAGATACTTGACATTTTTAAAGGAAAAAACATCTTTTTCTAAGAGAGAAATCAAATAAGGAAGAAACAAAAATTTATCCTAAGCAGTTTTACTTAATATGGAAACACACATTATTTTGATCATTTATTCATCCTATTCTTTTCTCGACAAATTCAAAGAAACATTGAGTTAAAATTTATTCTAGAAGGGTCAACGGGCTATTTGAAACCGATATAACATATCCCATATTCCTTCTTAACATTATGAGGCAAAGAGAAACTAGAAGTAGTTCCATACGAAAGACAGACAAACACAAGGCAGCTCAGGATTTGAAAAGAAACAAATCAAAATCACAACTATTAATCCTCATATGAAAAAGATTGCAGGTCAAAGATTAGGGTAAAAACCATTGAACCAAAATCATGAATAGAACTATTTTAAGCAAAATTATACTAATGATATTGATCTAGAGAAACTAAAAATCAGAATTTTTTAAGTAATGAGCTAACACTAAGCGAAGGTCATTTCGTTAAAAGAGACAATCAACTAGAATTCAACAAATAACATTTGAACTTTGAACAAATAGTCCAAGGATTATCAAATAGAAATAAAAATGAAACAATAGGTTTAAAATACAATAATAACATGAAATAGTGGACTTTAACGAAACCAAAATCCGAAACTGAATATTCAAACGAACCACTATAGCGATAGATACTGATTAAATAGGGGACATAACCATAATTAACACATGAAAATCCTACAACCATCAAGGTTTATACAATGAACAATCCCACCATAACTACGATTATAGAATACTAATATGAAGAAAAGAGGATGAAGAAGAAAAAGATGGCGAATTAAAAAAAAAGGTGTCTTTACCTTTTTTAGAGTATCAAATTGAACTTATGAGATTTATCGAAAAACTCTTTCCACCACCGAAATGAACTTAGATTCTTAGCCTAGAAATTTTAGCTCAAATGAGTCTTATCGAATTTCCTGACACCAAAATCCTTTTTTGGATAGTAAAATCTCACGCTTTTCAGCTTCCCACTTTTCGATCTCTCCTTCCTTAAACAATAGAATTGAAGGATTATTTATAAAAAATTTTGAAGTGGGATTTCAAAGGAGGAATCAATGTGGGATGGGAAATTCAGGGCTATTCTGGAGAATTTTATTGGAGAAATTTAAAATTTGAAAAGTGGATAGGATGAACTATATGGAATCGTACGGATGCCGAGCTATTGTGTGTAGTTGTTGTTATCATTAGGTTAAATAGGGTTAATTGGGTTGAAGGGTTGATTCGGGCCAGGTTGTCGGACGAGTTTACCGTGTTTTGCTATTGTTTTCATTATTTGTGTGTCGTTGTTATTTGTTGTTCGTTGCTGGAGTGAACTGTTATTGATGTTGTACGATATGTTGTGTTGGGTTATTGTCATTGATTTGTACATTGTTAACGATGGGTTTTTGTCATTGTTTTGTGATGAAGAGGGGGATTAAAACAAAGAAGTGTTAGGGTCGGGTTAGGTGTAGTTGCTTTGAGCCTGTTAGGGTGACAATGTTATTTGGTTGTTTGATCTATTGGTCCTGTTGATGAGGGTATTGGGTTGAAGGGTAGTGGTTCAATTTAATTTAGGAAAGGGTAGATTAGGAATTAGGGTTTTAATTATTGTTGGGTAGATTAATCAATTTGAGAGATAGCCTAAATGAATTGGAACTTTAGTCAATTTTTTTTATAATTTAGACAATTGACAAGTTCGTTGGCCAATTGTATAGCAATCATGGCCAAATACATTTCAATTATGGTCGAATTCAATAAATTGACTAAATTAAATCAAAATTCGAAATAAATTAACAATCAATTTAATCTCGAGCTTCTTAATTTAATAAAATCAAACAAATATTTCTCCAAATAAATTATTTCTTAGAACAGATTATATTTGAATCAAGCTTTTATCCATTTTGGTCAATTTTCAAGATAATCCTTGATTAAAATTTGATTTTCCATAAAATAATTATTTAAGTAACAAAATTTTACGATTTTGTATATACAAATGAGAAATTATATAATCATTACTTAAAATGACAAAATTACCTAGATAAATACTGTGAAAAACCTTTATATGAATAAAATAAATATTCTAATTTTATATAGAATCTAAGAAACTTGAAATTAAAATTAGTAGTGGAGCATAAAAATTAGGTGTAAATAATGTGATCCAAAGAAAAAGAAATAAACAAAAAATTGGGATATCAAAAGTGCAAGCTATTGTTTATGTTGATGAAATTGGTACTGCTAGCATTTTAATTATTGCTGGCTATGCTTCCAGGTAGCACCTTCGGATGGACCAGTCTCGCAGCCAAAATTTCATTCTTTAATTAACGCAACAGTAAATTGAATAGCTTGGATTACTCAATATCGTCTCGATATAAGAAGGGTTCCTAAATCCAACTTGCTATTATTATTGACTAGCAGTGACGAGCTGATGCAGAAAATATTTCCATAGTTTTAGGCTTCTCCATGAGTACTATATTGTTGACGAGCTCAAAAGTGGAACTGAGGTTCTTCAATGATGTCAATCGATCAATCCAAGTACCCGCACATACTAACAGTGTCCAGCAGCGGTGCCAACTTGCTGGGGACATTGAAACGAATGAGTCCCAAATATTATTTGAGGGTCCTGTTACAAGTCCTGCAAATTATGTTCCACTGACGCCAACAAGTTTCTTGGAGAGAGCAGCAAATGTTTTCTACGATAGAACATCAGTTGTGTTTGGCTCTTCTATGAAGTACACTTGGGAAGAAACACACTATATGTGTCTAAAACTTGCTTCTGCTTTGGTTAATCTTGGTATTTCTCCGGGAGATGTGGTAAGACATCTTTTCTCTAGTTCAACTTTTTGAAAAAACATTTTTAATGATCACCTTCTTGTTGGGTCATGGCCTTTGTCCCTTCCTATGTGGATAAAATGAAGTCCAATTTTTGGACCAACCCACTTTGCCCATAGCGCAATTCTACGAGGCATATATACTGACCTTTTCAATTCATATTCACCAATTCACAAAATTACGAGCAGCACACAAAGGAGAGAGAGAGAGAGAGCAGATTTTCTATCAAAAATATTTCAGCCACAGCAGTCATCTTTAAACTGCGATTCCCACTTCGTTTTTTATCCGATTGAGCTGATTTTTCAACTGCGTGTCCTTATCATCTCAATATTTTATTATAAACTGGCATAGCTTGATTTGGTAGTCTGTAGATACTATTTTATAGTCCCAAACAGTAGCTGCAATTTTGATGTTTATATTCCTTCACTCTCTTATTTTTGTGTTGTGGTTTATGTATTGTTGCTTGTTGTTTGGAACTTGTTTGATGACCATTTTGGAGGACAATATTGTAACTCTTTTGTGATTATAGTGAAGGTTTTGTTCCCGTGATTTTTTACTCTTCAAACTGAAGGATTTTCCACATAAATCTTGTGTCTCGTGTGATTGCCTTTATTCTTGTCTTATTTCATTTGGGTGATTTGCTTGCTGTATATTACTTTATTTTGTTTGAGTTTATTTGTCTCCTCTTGGTTCAAGTTGAAAGAGAAAGTTTAGTCTTGAGTATTTTTCGCTGCTACCCTGTCGGGCTCTTTGATTGTGCCTGTGTTTCCATCTACTAAACCTGAATCCATAACCGATGAGGATTGGGAATTTGAGCACTTACAGGTTTGTGTCTATATCATACAATGGGTTGAAGATAATGTTAGAAATCAAATTGTGAATGAGACACATGCTAGAAGTTTGTGGGACAAGCTCTAGAGACTTTATGCTTCGAAGACTGGAAAAAATAAGTTGTTCCTGCTTAAGCAATTGATGAATATCAGGTATAAAGAGGGCAATCCTATTTCTGATCATATTAATGATTTACAGGGTGTCCTTGACCAGCTATCCGGAATGGGTGTAAAGTTCAATGAAGAAATTCAAGGACTTTGGCTTCTTAGTACTCTGCCTGACTCTTGGAAAACTCTTTGAGTTTCTTTGACTAATTCTACTCCTGGTGGTATTGTAACTATGGAATATATTAAGAGTGGTTTATTGAATGAAGAGATAAGAAGAAGATCTCAGGCATTATCTTCTTCATCTTCACACTCTGATGTTTTGGTTACTGAAGAGAGAGGAGAAATAAGTTCAGAGATTCAAATAATAGAAATAAAAGTAAAAGCAAGTCAAGGTCCAAATTCAAGAATGTTACATGTGACTATTTGTAACAAAAAGGGGCATATCATGAAATATTGTTACAAGCATAAGAGAGATATAAGACAGCAAAAGAAAGAAGACGATAATGAAAATCGTGTTGCTGTTTTTGCTAATGATGGTCTTCTTTTTGCTTGTGGTGAGAATGCCATTAATCATGTTTGCGATGAGTCTAGCTGGTTTGTGGATTCTTGTGCTACTTCTCATGTTACGCCTAAGACGGAATTATTTTCTTCTTATACTCCAGGTAATTTTGGAATGTTAAAAATGGAAAATAATGATGAAGTTAAAGTACTTGGAATTGGCACGGTATTTTTGGAAAGTAATAATGGTTCCAAACTAGTTCTCAATAATGTCAAGCATGCTCCAGATGTTCGCTTGAATTTGATTTCTGTAGGAAGTCTTGATAATGAGGGTTATGTTAATACACTTGGTGCTGGCCATTGGAAGCTTACTAGAGGTTCGATGATTGTGGCTCGAGGTTACAAGTTGTCTAACTTGTATGTATTTCAGGGCTCTACTTCTAAAATCTTGATAAACTTGGTGGAGAATGATACTTCAACAGAGTTGTGGCATAGAAAGTGAAGTCATATGAGTGTGAAGGGGATTGATAGTTTGGCTAACAAAATTTGATTTCTAGAGTAAAACAATAAAACTTGAAGAAGTATATTCATTGCTTATCCGGTAAATAGAAAAGAGTTTCTTTTCAGAGTCATTCGCCTTCAAGAAAGCTCGATTTGCTGGAGTTGGTTCATTCTGATTTGTGCAGTTCTCTTAAAGAAAGGTCGCATGGTGGTGCACTTTATTTTGTGACTTTTATTGATTATCATTCTCACAAACTCTGGGTATTTCCTTTGAAGTTCAAGGATCAACTATTTGATGTGTTCAAGAATTTTCAGGCCTTGGTTGAAAGATAGACAAGGAAGAAATTGAAATACAACCGTTCAGATAATGGTGGCGAGTATATTGATCCTTTTGATAGATATTGTAGAGAGTAGGGTATTCGGCATCAGAAAACTCCTCCAAATACCTCAGTTGAATGGCTTAGCAAAGAGGATGAATAGAACACTAGTTGAAAGGGTTAGATGTATGCTTTCAGATGTTAAGCTGCCAAATTCCTTTTGGTCAGAAGTACTTAATACGGTTGTTTATGTTATCAATTTATCTCCTACTGTTTCTTTGAATGGTGATGTCCCTGACAGAGTTTGGTCTAGTAAGAATGTTTCTTATGATCATCTTAGAGTTTTTGAGTGTAAATCTTTTGTGCATGTTCCTAAGGATGAAAGGTCAAAGTTGGATGTCAAAACTAGACAGTGTATCTTCATTGGTTATGGTCAAGATGAATTTGGCTATCGTTTCTATGATCCAGTTGATAAGAAACTTATTAGAAGTCGTGATGTTGTGTTATTAAAGATTTTGACAAAGCTGAGAAGGTTCATTCTTAGAGTAGTGAGAGCCTAGTTGATGTTGATCCAGTTCCTTTGACTACTGCTCCTAAAGAAAATCTTCATGATGATAAAAATCAAGTTTATAATGAAGATGTTAATCATGTTCAGAATGACCAGCAAGAAGTTGTTGATACTCTAGTGCAAGTTGATATGGTTGATCAGAAACTAGTTGTTGATGCTCCAGAGAGCTCTCTCAAATGATCTACAAGAGAGAGAATACCTTTATCTCGTTATTCTCCCAGTGAGCATATACTCTTGACTAATGGGGGAGATCCTGAGAGTCTTGATGAAGCCATGGAAAGTGAAGAAAAAGAAAAGTAGTTTGATGCTATGGAAGATGAAATTAAATCTTTGCAAGATAATCATACCTTCGATTTGGTTAAGCTGCCTAAAGACAGAAAAGCTTTGAAAAATAGGTGGGTTTTTTGGGTGAAGCATAAAGATGGTAATCTAATTCCACAGTACAAAGCTAGATTGGTTGTGAAGGGATTTAACCAGAAAAGGAGAGTTGATTTTGATAGGATATTTTCTCCGATTGTAAAGATATCATCCATTCGTGTGGTTTTAGGCTTAGCTATAAGTCTAGATTTAGAGGTTGACCAAATGGATGTTAAAACTACTTTTCTCCATGGTGACTTAGATGAAGAAATTTATATGGAGCAGCCCAAAGGTTTTAAAGTCAAGGGAAAAGTGAATTATGTTTGCAAATTAAAAAAGATCTTGTATGGTTTGAAACAAGCTCCTAGGCAGTGGTACAGAAAGTTTGGTTCCTTATAAGTCATCAGGGCTTTAAGAAGACTACTTCAGACCATTGTGTTTTTGTACAAAAATTCTCTGATGGTGACTTTATTATTGTGATGATGACATGCTTGTTGTTGGTCATAATACTTGCAGGATTCAAAAGTTGAAGCAAGAGTTGAGTAAGTCTTTCTATGAAAGACTTAGGATCAGCAAAGCAGATTTTGGCATGCAGATTTTCCGTGACAGTAAGGCCAAGAAGTTGTGGTTATTACAAGAGAAGTACATTCAGAAAGTACTTCGAAGGTTCAACATGGATAAGTCTAAGGTTGTCTGTACACCTTTAGCTATACACTTCAAATTGAGCATGAAGCAGTGTCTTTCTAGTGATGATGAGAAAGAAGATATGAAGAAAGTTCCTTATGCTTCAGTCGTTGGTAGTTTGATATATGCAATGGTTTGTATAAGACCGGATATTTCTCATGTTGTTGGTATTGTTAGCCATTTTCTTTCTAATCCGGGAAGAGAACATTGGACTAAAGTGCTCTATACTTCTTCACTACTCCTACAGGCTTGACGGAGTTAAGCTGTATGAATGCCGTAAAGTGGATTATGAGATATCTTTGTGGTACTTCTAGTCTGAGTTTGTGTTTTGGTACAGGGAAGCCTATGCTTTGTGGTTTACTGATTCAGACATGACTGGTGATGTTGATACTCGCAAGTCTACTTCAGGGTATTTGGTTACTTTTGCAGAGGGAGTTGTGTCTTGGTAATCTAGGTTGCAAAAATGTGTTGCTCTATCTACTACAGAAGCTGAGCTTATTGCTTCCGTTGAATCTTGGAAAGAATTTCTTTGGATGAAAAGATTCTTGGGGAACTTGATTGTGCTCAAGAGAGGTATGTGCTTTATTGCGACAGTTAAAGTGTCATACATCTTGGTAAGAATTCTACATTTCATGGTCTGTCTGAACACATTGATGTGAGATATCATTGGATTCGGGATGTGTTGGATTCTAAATTGCTTGAACTTGAGAAGATTCACAAGGATGAAAATGGTTCCGACATGATGACTAAAGCTTTGCCAAGAGGTAAGTTTGAAGATTGTTGCATGGTCGCAGGGATGGCGGTCTCCTCCACATAGTGGGGAGGGGGAGAATTGTTGGGTCATGGGCCTTTGTCCCTTCCTATATGGATAAAATGAACCCCAATTTTTAGACCAACCCACTTTGACCATATCCCAATTCTATGGGGCATAAATATTGACCTTTTCAGGTCTTATTCACCAATCACAAAATTAAGAGAAGCACACAAAGGAGAGAGAGAGAGCAGATTTTCTGTCAAAAATATTTCAGCCACAACAGTCATCTTTAAACTGTGATTCCCGCTTCGTTTCTTGTTCGATTGAGCTAATTTTTGAACTGCGTGTTCCTCTCATCACAATATTTAATTAGGAACTGGCAAAGCTTGATTTGGTGGTGTATAGCTCCTGTGTTTTAGTCTCGAACAGTAGCTGCAATTTTGGTGTTTGTATTCCTTTACTCTCTTATTTTGGTGCTGTGGTTTATGTATTGTTGGTTGTTGTTTGACACTTGTTTGGTTTCCATTTTGGAGGACAATATTGTAACTCTTTGGTGATTATAGTAGAGGTTTTGGTCCCGTGGATTTTCACTCTTCACAATGAAGGGTTTTCCACGTAAATCTTGTGTCTCGTGTGTTGCCTTTATTCTTGTCTTGTTTCATTGGGTTGATTTTTTTGATGTATATTAGTCTAGTTTTCTTGGGTTTGTTTGTCTCCTCTTGGTTCAAGTTGAAAGGGAAAGTTTAGTCTTGGGTATTTTCCGCTGCAACCTTGTCGGGCTCTTTGATTGTGTGCCCGTCTTTCCTAACACTTCTCAATTATTTGCTTTTAGATATGATTTGATTTCTTTTCTTGATAGTAATATTGATTTTAACAATTTTTTCAGGTTGCAACTCTGGCTCCAAATGTACCAGCAATGCAACAACTGTATTTTGCAGTACCAATGGCTGAAGCAGTTATTTGTACATTTAATACACGTCTTGATTCATCAGTGTTAATTGATTTGCTGAAACATTCAGAAGCCAAGATAATATTTGTTGATCAACTATTTCTCTAAATTTCTCAAGAAGCAGTAAGTCGTCTTTCAAAAGAAAAAATAATTAAACCACTAGTTCTTGTGCTAATCCCGGAAACTGAGAATTCTGGTCCTCCCTTATATGAGACATATAATATTCATGAATACGAAAATCTTTTGGCTAGTGGGAATAGCAATTTTATAATATAGTGGCCAAAAGATGAATTTAGCCCTATCAGTATCAATTATACTTCTGGCACAATGTCATCGCCTAAAGGAGTTGTGTATAGTCACAGAGGTGCATATCTCAATGCCATTGCTTGTTTTATCAATCATGGCATAGGTCTGATGCCTAAATACATTTGGACACTTCCAGTGTTTCACTGCAATGGATGGTGCATGATTTTGGGGTATGGCTGCAGTTGGTGGAACAAACATTTGTCTTAGGCATGTCACTGCAAAACATATATTTGAAATTATTTCTCTCTACAAGGTCACACATATGAGTGCAGTACCAACTGTCTTGAATATGATAACAGATTCTCCATCAAATGACAGGAGGCCACTTCCGCATAAGGTTAAAATAATGACAGGTGGATCGCCACCGTCTACACAAATTCTTTCCCAAATGGAGCAACTTGGATTCGGATTATCTCATGGATATGGACTACAGATACCTACAGTTCTGTTACGAGTTGCTTGTGAAAGTCTGAGTGGAATTCTTTGCCCCTTGAGGAACGAGCCGCGCTTAAAGCAAGGCAGGGGGTGTAGCATCTTTGTTTTAAAAAATGTGACGTTAGAGAGACTAAGACAATGGAAAAGGTGCCAGCTGATGGGAAGACCATTGGTGGGATTGATTGCAGAGGGAATACTGTGATGACTGGATATTTGAAAGATGTTAAAGCAACCGAAGAAGCTTTAAAAGGTGGATGGTTTCATACTGGTGATCTTGCGGTAAAACATCCAGATGGCTACATAGAAATTAAGGATCTGATGAAAGACATTATAATTTCTGGAGGTGAAAATATAAGCACACTCGAGGTGGAAAAAGTTTTATATAGTCATCCAGCAGTTGGTGAAGCAGCAGTAGTCGCACGACCTGATGATCACTGGGGACAAACACCTTGTGCATTCGTGAAGCTGAAAGAAGGATTTGAAGAAACTAATTCACATAAAATAATTAAATTTTGTAGGGATCATTTGCCTCATTACATGGTGCCTCGAACAGTCATTTTTGAAGATTTACCAAGAACTTCGACTGGCAAGGTACAAAAATTCATTTTGAGGGAGAAAGCAAAAGCTTTGGGTAGTCTTTTTACACTGAAACAAGAAGCGTAATAAGTTGTTAGCATACAAATGTGTGTACATTTGCTTTTTGTTCTTCACGTTTACTGGTAGCACTAATGACATGATTCAAATTCTAAATAGAAAATAGTGTCACTGTTTTAGCAGGAAATATATTATGTTTCAAAAGCTATGTATGAAGCATTAGTTTGTGCCTTTTGCAAAATCTCTCTTCTTAAGTTGTTTTGTCTTGTGCTTCTCCTTTTTTAATTCTCGTGAATTCTTTTTTGAATAATCATTATGCTACACTTGATTGGACCATGTAGAGGTACAAATGTTGGTATATAAGTTCTTCTCCTGATGATATTTGTAAATTAAACAACCCAACCACAAAAAAAGAAAGTTGAAGAGGATGCAATTATGCAGCATATTTTACAATAATGTCATTTATCTTTGTAACTTAAACCTGAAAATGATAAGCCCAGAAATATCGAGGTAGGAAAAAATATGTTAAGAGAACACCAAAGCAGGGTAATTGTTTCATATATTAAATTTAATCAATCCTACCTACCTTCCGATATGATTCTTGATAGTTTTTTGTGTTGTTTTTGGCGTATTATCCCACATCGGTATTTTATCATTTGGGGAGGGGATTTAGAGTTATAAAAGAACTATTCCTCCTCTCATTTGTATCATCCCAAATTATTCTCTTCTCCCATAATTAATAGAAAAGGTTGGGTGCTAGGAGATCAAGCCTGTTTGGCTGAACTCCGTTATCAAATTTTTTTTGGTATCTTTATTTTTAGTATTCAATATTATTTGTTGGGTAAATTTTTTAGTGTTTAGTTTGTTTTAATTGTTCTGAATCAGTTCATTTCACTAAGTTTTTTCGTTTTAGTGAAAAAATAACTCGATTTTTTCCAACAACTGGTGTAAGACTCAAGGTATTGTTTGTGTATGCTCTAGATCTTCCACATCAGAAAAGAATTCCATTGGTCCTTTTGAACCCAAGTTTTGTCCCAGGCTAATGTTTTGTCTGAGTATGCTCTGTGGTTGTAGTTCTGCTTGATCTTCCACATCAGAAAAGAATTACTTTTGTCCTTTTGAAATCTTAGGTTGTTTGCAGTTGTTGTAATATTAAATATTTTTATTGAGTCTATAATGGAAAATAAAAATCAAGAAATGAAGGATCCTATTTCAAATATTACGCTGGGGGCATCGGGCTCCTCATCATCATGGTCGAGGTTCCTGCTGTCCAGTCTGAAATAGGCGGTGGAAATATTTTATGGTACTAGCCATTTCGACATATGGCAAGGAAAGGTTTTGGACTCTCTTTTCCAGCAGGGTTTTGATATTGCTATTGAAGAAAAGAAACCAGAAAAGGTAGAAGATAGAGATTGAAACATCATTAATCGGTTGGCATGTGGAACAATTCTATTGTTCCTGTCCAGAGAGCAGAAGTATGCTTTCAAAAATGAGACTTTTGCACGCAAATTATTGAAGGTGTTGGAGGACAAGTTTCTGAAAAAGAGTGGTTAGAACAAGCTCCTTATGAAGAAAAGGTTGTTCCAATTTGATTATGAACAAGGTATTTTTACGAATGAACACATCAGTATGTTTAATAAATTAGTAGCAAACCTATTGAATTTAGATGTGAAACTTGAGGATAAGGATCTGGCTTTGATATTGTTATCATCTCTTCCCAATGAATTTGAACATTTGGAAACTACGTTACTTCATGGGAAGGAGAATGTGTCATTAGATTTTATTTGTTCTGCTTTATATAGTTATGAATTGAGAAAGCAGGATAAGATGAAAACGAAATAAACAACATCCAAAGAAGCATTAGTGGCAAGGGGTCGTCAGTAAAGCCAGACTAAGGGGAGAAAAGGAAGGTCCAAATCAAAGGGTCGAGATGTTGCCACAGATGAGTGTGCTTGCCGTCATAAGAAAGGGCACTAGAAGAAAGACTATCCGAAGTTGAAAAATAAAGGGAAGAGTCCGCAAGATCCGAAAGATGAAAATGTTGCAGAATGCAAAAGTGATGCAGAATCAGATATTTCCTTAGTTGTTATGCCTTCAACATAATCTTATCCAGATGAGTGGATATTGAATTCAGCATGTACCTATCATATGTGTCCCATTCGGGAATTGTTTTTTGAGTTTCATGAACTCAATGGTGAGGTTAGCTACATAGGTAATGATAATTAATGTAACATAATCGGGATAGGTTCGATCAAGCTGCGGAATCATGATGGATCCACCAGAATTTTGACGGATGTGCGGTACGTGCCAATGTTGAAAAAGAATCTCATCTCAGTGGGGGCTCTTGAATGTAAGGGCCTAGCTTTAATGATACAAGATGGAGTTCTTATAGAAACTTCAAGAGCACTGGTGATGCTGAAAGGCATAAGGAAGAACAATTTGTATTAGTACCAAGGTAGTACAGTGTTGGGGACTGTAGCAGCAGTAACTTCTAGCACCAAAAAGGATGTTGAGATAATGAAGCAGTGGCGTATGCCGTTGGGACATGCTGGTGAAAAGTCCTTGCAAATTATTGCCAAGCAAGGATTGTTGAAAGGTACAAAGACTTGCAAACTTGAATTTTGTGAGCATTATGTTGTGGGAAAGCAACGAAGAGTGAAGTTTGATATTGCAATTCATAATACCAAGGGTATTTTGGATTATGTTCACTGAAATTTGTGAGGACCTGCCAAAACTCCGTCCATCGGAGGTAGCATTATTTTGTCACTTTTGTTGATGATTTTTCTAAGAGAGTTTGGGTGTTTACTATGAAGAACAAGGATAAGGTGCTTGGAATTTTCCTTAAGTGGAAAGCTCAAGTTAAAAACCAGATAGGGATAAAGGTCAAGCTTCTCCGAATAGACAATGGAAGAGAATACAAAAATGATCTATTCCTACATGTATGCCAAGACTGTGGCATAGTTCAACACTTCACTGTTAGAAAAACACTGCAAAAGGATAGGGTGTCAGAGCGTATGAACAAGATACTTATGGAGAAAGCTCATTGTATGTTGTCTAATGCTAGGTTAGGCAGAAAATTTTGGGCTGAGGTTGTGACGTACGCTCAATATCTCGTCAATCATTTTCCATCATCTTCCATATGGGGCAAACTCTATTAGAAGTATGGTCTGAAAAACCTACAACTGGCTATGATACTTTGCATTTTTTTGGTTCTATTGCATATTATCATATGACTGAATCAAAGTTGGATCCACGAGCAAAGAACGCTCTTTTCATGGGCTTCAATGATAGAGTGAAGGGATACCTTTTGTGGTGTCTTGAGGCAAAGAAGACAATTATCAGCAGGGATGTTACCTTTGATGAATCTGCCATGTTGAACAAGGTAAAATCCAGAGAAAGATGATTGTACTATAAAGTAGGTGGAGTGTAATCCAAAGAAAGTGGAGTTTGAGCAGACATTGGTGACCCCAGTATGAAGCACTACCACTGACTCTACTATGGCAGAAGAAGAGTCAGATAAGGAAGAGGTTTCGATCCAAGAACCTCTGCACCAATCAGAACCAATTGCAATTAGAAGATAGAGACGAGAAATTCAGAAGCCTGCTCATTTCACTGACATAGTAGCTTATGCACTTCCAGTTACTGATGGAGAGATTCCATCCACCTACTCAGAGGCCATTCGAAGCATAGAAAATGGCAATTGGGCAGGTACAATCGAAGAGGAAATGTAATCTCTAGAGAAGAACAAGACTTGGAAGCTGACACAACTACCGAAAGACAGAAAGACAATTGGGTGCAAATGGGTATTTGCAAAGAAAGAAGGATTTCCTGAAAAAGAAGATATCAGCTACAAGGCAAGATTGGTGTCTACAGGCTATGCTCAGAGGGAGAGAATTGATTATAATGAGGTATTTTCTTTAGTTGTAAAATATTCCTCTATTAGAATTTTGTTGGCCTTGGTAGCACAGTTGAATTTGGAGTTAGCTCAACTTGATGTGAAGATTGTGTTCTTACACGGTAATTTGAATGAGGAAATCAATATGACTCAGCCAGAAGGATATAAGGTTGCTGGTAAAGAAGATTGGGTTTGTAAACTTAGAAAATTATTGTACGAACTGAAAAAATCTCTAAGACAGTGGTACAACCAATTTGACAGGTTCATGAAGAGTCATAAGTATAGGAGAAACAAATATGATCATTGTGTGTATTTGCGCAAAATTTAAGATGGTTCCTACATCTACTTACTCTTATATGTAGATGATATGCTGATTGCAATAAAGAGCCAACTTGAGATTGATAGATTGAAGGCTCACATGAGTAAAGAGTTTGAGATGAAGGATTTGGGGGAAGCCAAGAAGATTCTCGGCATGGAGATAAACAGGGATAGAGAGAGGGACAAACTTTGGTTGTCACAAAGGCAGTATTTGAAGGAGGTACTATAACGTTTTGGTATGCACGATGATATAAATCTTGTAAATACCCCACTTGCTCTTTATTTGAAATTGAGTAGTAGATTATCTCCGACAATTAATGAAGAATAAGAATACATGGCAAAAGTCAGGTATGCAAATACAGTTGGAAGCTTGATGTATACAATGGTGTGTACGAGACCAGATATTTCACAAGTTGTTAGCGTTGTTAGCAGGTACATGAATGATCAGGGCAAGGGTCATTGGCAAGATGTGAAATGAATTTTACAGTATCTACAAAATACCATAGATGTTGGATTGACATTATAGCGGGATAAATCACTTGGTCAATGCATCATTGGATATTGTGATTCTGATTATGTAGGTGATTTGGATGAGCGACAATCTACAACTGGATATTTGTTAACTTTAGCAAAGGCACTAGTTAGTTGGAAGTCTACCTTGCAGTCTACAGTGGCTTTGTCAACAACAGAGGCAGAGTATATGGCGATTACAGAGGCTGTGAAGGAAGTAATTTGACTTCATGAGTTGCTTAAAGACTTGGGAGTTGATCAGAAATAACTTGAGGTGTATTCTGACAGTCAAAGTGCTATTCATTTAGCAAAGAATCAAGTTTTTCACGCACGGAAGAAGCATATTAATGTTCTCTATCATTTTGTGCAGGAAATTCTCGAAGAGGAGGAGATACTTCTCCAGAAGATTCATACTACATAGAATCCTGTAGATATGCTGACCAAGGTAGTTACAGGGGCCAAGTTCGAACACTATTTAAAATTGGTTAATATCCTTCATATTTGAAGTTGGCGCCTCACGACACAAAGTTGGAAGCACCGAATTTTTTATTATTATTATTTATTTGTTTGAGAAGATTTGTATTTTGGTGAGATTGAAATAGAGCCAAGGTGGAGATTTGTTATTTTTGGATCATTATCCCACATCGGTATTTTACCATTTGGGAAGGAGATTTAAAGTTATAAAAGAAATCTTCCTCCTTTCATTTGTATCATCCCAAATTGTTCTCTTCTCCCATAATTAATAGAAAAGATTGGGTGCTCGGAGATTAAACCTATTTGGCTGAACTCCGTTATCAAAATTTTTTTTGGTGTTTTTAATTTTATTATTCAATATTATTTGTCGGGTATTTTTGTTAGTGTTCTGTCTGGTTCAATTGTTCTGAATCAGTTCATTTCACTAAGTTGTTCCGTTTTATTGAAAAAATTACCTGATTTTTTCAACATTTTGCACACATGAAGTTACAATCCTAAACATGCTCGCAAGGGCGGCTCAAGCTCGTTGGTGGCCTAAAGCCAAAAATGAATCGGATACCTTAATTTTTTTAAGAAATAGATGTTTTCTTAATTTAAAGTCTATTTTTCTAAAATTTTAAAATGAAAAGTTGATAATATATCTCTTACAAAATATTTTGAGATGCAAAATTATTTTTTTTTGATCTATAAAATACACCAAAAATGTTGTTTAATCTTATAAGCTGAAACATGTTTTCTAAAAAAAAAATAAGTTGAAACTGATAGTATAAAATATTTTCTTAAATAATTCTATTATTGGTAAGAAAATGAGGCCCCTCAAATTTGAGGGCCTATGATGGGTGCCTAATTTCTTAAAGCATGGAGTCGTCCCTGCATGCTTGGATTTCTACAAGAGTTGTTTGGTTTGAACACCTATTGAAGAGGTCATTTGACAAAGAATTCCTAATCTAAAACCTGAGAAAAAGGAAGTTTATAGGGTGAAAATACACAAGATACGTGGTCGAGTTAGATGGTGACACATGGATGGTCAAGCAAACACTGAAGGAATCCGGTACAATCCGTCTCAGAGGAGTGAATTAAGTCCAAGAAACAAACATTCAAAGGAAGAGTCAACAGACACCATCGTCCATTGCATGCTTGTTGGAACACCAGACGTTACTCCTTTGTAATGAAATGACATTTAATTACTCGATCAACTAGGGGCTGATTCTAAGAAATTAAACGTTGATAATTTTCTGAGTAATTTTCGCAATTGCCTATAAATATCACTCTTGCTTCTTATAGGACAAGAATATCACTCAACTACCCCTATTTTCCTAAAAAAATACTTGACACTTCAAAAACATTTATTCTCTATTAGTTTGCATGACATGTCACGAATTTTTTTTTATATAAAATATAAAAAATAGATTTGTTTAACTTATCAAACTTATTTAACTTAAATATAGTCTTATTTCTTTATAAAAAATAAATACACATTATATATTTATTATCGAAGAATAATTTAATTATATACTTTAAATTTTATATTTATTTTGTCTTTCTTACAAAAATAAAAAATAAATTATATTTATTCTTTATTCGATATGAGAAAAATTACATCACATGATAAAAATATTAGATAACCACACAACTTAAAGGAAAATAATTCCTCTGGTAATGCAATGCATATTATTCATCAATGAAGTAGTTGATGTGTCCAAGCGTATACATAAAACTAAAGGATTGAATTATTTTATTTGGTACTTTTCAAAGTTTTTAAAATTTATTTATTTCAACACTTAATAATATTTTTAAAACTCAAGGTATTTATATGAATTGATACTAATTTAATAATTTTTTGTTATTTATTTCATATACTGAAGATTCTTAAAATGCAAAAGAAATGAAAATGATGGCATTCATATTTTCATTTACGTATTAAATGTACTATTTTTGAAGGAATGAAAAATTATTTACTCATGAAACAATTTTATTTTTTTTTAAATATTAACAAAATGATCTAATGTTACAAATGAATCGTTGAAATAGTACCTAACCAAATATCGCTTTCTTTAGGAAAGGATATAAATTGGTGTTTAATTGTATAATAAGATAAAATATAGTATAATAGAAATAAAATAAAAAATCAAATTAAAAATAATAAATTTCTATTTTCTTAAGTTTTTGCCTATGTTAACTTTGCGGATTTACTTGATTCGTTTATGCAATTTACTTGGAAAAAGTCTGCAAGAAGCATTCATTTTTTTATTATCTTTTTATCAAAAAGGTCTTGCTTAAAATTTTGTAGCTGATCTACATACGAATTAAATTTTTTAGGTGATAATTACCTTTAAGATTTTTCTATTGAATTTTTCTTGACAAAAAAAATTCTAAGATTTTCTCCTTCAAATTTTGTTTTAAAGAAAAATTTGTAGGTTTTCCATCGAATTAGTTTGGTTGAAAAACTTGTAGAGAATTAGGTTACCGGTAAATTCTTTTTAAAAATAAAATATTATGTAATTTAGATTTTTTTGTAGTTTATAAGACGTGGGTTTGAATAAATGAACTTGAAGAATTAAATAAGTTTATAATTAAGAAAATAAAAGATTTTAACAACAGGACATACCAAGTAGGATAGAATAAGGTTTTTAAAGTATTAAGTATTTTCCCTTATAAAAGGACTTGAATTTTTATGGCAAAGGATACATCACTTCTGTGCTAAACAATTCTCACAAAAAGCTTTAACCAAAGTTTAGTTACTTTTATTTCTCGTGCTATTCATCAAGTTCAAAGCTTTTCCAGGTCCATTTTCATCTAGAGCTTCTCCGAAAGAAGGCGGGTTCAAAATCATCAGGACATCGTATAGAAGTTTATAATTTGCAACCTATAGAGACGATAATGTAGATAATAAAAGAAAAATATATTATTAATATGGTTTGATCAAACAACCTACATATTAAAAACTAATACTTAAAAAATATAAAACCTATTGAGAGAAATTTTCTTTTAAACAAAGAGAAATTTTCTTTTAAACAAACTCTTTAAGAATTACATTGTGAATGCTATGTGTTATCGTATAAGAAGAAATATCCTCAATTTATAGAGGTACAAAACCTTTTTTTTTCTAAGAAAGAGGTGAATCTATAGGGAAGAAAATTATATTTTCCTTTTAGAAAAACTTAAAGTAATTATCGAAAAAGTAAAATTCAAATATGGTAATTTGAAAATCACAACAAAGCACTGTTAACAAATTTCATTTTTTTAGCTTGGTTTTCTTGACAAAACTTGATCTGCCTTCCCCATGTCACTTGCTTGATTTTTCATTTCTCACATAATCTTCATCATTATTGCTTGACATGTTTAAAATGAAGCGTTTTCGGGTTAAAAATATTGAAGCCCGTTCGGATTAAAAATATTGATACCCTTTTGGGTTAAAATGAGCCCTTTGTAGAGTTAAAAGTGAACCCTTTGACGAACCCTTTGCAACATTAAAAATATTATTATTTTCAAGTATGTAACAGTAAAATTGCTGAAAATATGATTGAAAGATATTTCCATATGTAGTATTTGAACTTTTTTTTTAGAAATTTTTTTTTACTATTGCCAAGTTGATTGTAACTTTAATCTTGACATGTCTTCAATCAGAATCATCAAATCATAGGCTGTGATACCACTTATTGAGTTCGAAATCATCAGGGCATCTTGCGGAAGCTTGTAGTTTACAAATCATAGAGATGAAAATTCAGACAATAAAGAAAAATATACTAAAAACATAATATAGTTTGGTTAAATGACCTATATATTAAAAGCTAATATTGAAAAAAATATAAAACCTACTGAGAGAAATCTCCCCATAAATAAGACTTTTTAAGTAGTACTAAATTGTAGATGCTATGTGTTATATATAATATATTAAAAGTGTGAAGACCCTTAGAAAATTGATTTGAACTTTTTGCCCTTCATTAAAAGTCTCTTCTTTAGACAGAATCATCTTTTCACTATTTTCCTCAAATTATTATTTAGTTATTATTAATATTAGAACTTTGAAATTAATTAAAAACCTTATTAGAGTTAGGAAAGAAAGTTCTAAATTAATTCAATCTTACCTTATATTTATTTATTAATAAATTAAATAAAAAAAATAATGTTGCTTTGAATTGAAAAAAACAAAAAACAAAATGCCCAAAGAAAAAAAGAAAACAATAAAAAAAAAAAATACATAAATGGAAAGAAAACTAAATTGAATTGAAAAGGAAGAAAGAAAACGTATGGAGGAAAAAAGAAAAAAGAAAAACAAAACAAAACATAGAAACAAAAAAGATCACAATGGCTAATTTATTAAATTAAATAAATACAAACTGAATTGACAAAGAAGGAAAGTAAACTAAACCTAAAATTTCTTATAAATTGAGAATTCTTCCTTTTTACAATAATACATCCACAATGTTGTTCACAAATAATTTTTTCTTTATTATCGTTGTTCATGAATTTGATTCTGATTTAAGATATGTTTTCTAAAAATTTTTGATGTTTACAATCTTTATAATATCTATTAAAAAGAAAAAAAAATCTTGATAATATCTATGATTAAATAAATAAATAAATTTGCTTATGATTTGAGGTAAGTTTTCTAAAATTTTAATTAGTATGTTCTTGAAGCTTATAATATTAAATCACCATGTATTCGTGATAGACAATTGCTAATTGAAAAATATTTAGTGAAATATCAGTATTTATGATTGACGAGACAAATTTTCTTGTGATTTGAGGTGAGTTTTCTAAAATTTTAATTAGTATTTTTTTATGTTATAAAAATAAATTATCATATATTTTGGATAGGTACTTGCTAATTGAGATATTTTTTTGTGATTTTCTTATAATGACTTATTATAAAATCAAGTTTATAATTCGAAATTGACTTATTTATAATTTTGACCAAATTCTTTGGATTATATTTTGTCATAAGAAATTGGTTAGCCACTCTAATTGTATACGAATTTTTTTTTTTCCTTTTATCCACATGAGATATTAGGAGATTTAGTTAAATTAACATTCTAACTTTTAGAAAAGTACTAACTGAATTGAATTTGAATGATATCAAATAATTTTATCAAAAAATAAAATTAAAAGAAGTGAAAGTAGAATTTTAATCGAATGACTATATATTTATAGTATAATAGGTACATTTATTTATTAATCAAGATATATTTTCTTTTATAATGTTGAAGTGATTTTATAAAAATGAACTAATTGTACGAGATACATGCGCGAAGCGCATTGCCTAAACCAGTAGTATAAGTTGAGCGAACCTCAATTTATAATAATACAAAAAATTTTATCTAAAAAACAGATAAGCCAAAAATGAACGAAAGTTATATTTTCTTTTTAGAAAAGGTAAAAGTAATTATATTATTACTTTGACTTTACTCTAAGGAACATTAAAATACAAACATGATAAGAAAATCAATGTAAAAACCCTCTCTAACAAACCAGATTAGATTTATCTATTTTATTTCGTAACTTATTCAATTGCCTTTAACTTATTCACGTTATTTATGTTTTTGATTCTTTATATGTTTATTATCATCAAATCAATCTGTCCTTTAAACTATATTACAAAGTCAACTGAATCTTTTTAGGGGTAAACAAGTAGTGGACCAGTATTCTTCAATATATGTATTTCTGCTGACATTATATTTCATGAAAAAATTTACAGTCGATAGAATTGATCCTCCAGGTTTGATTACAATAACTAGCTTAATTAGGTGGTTTATTTATCAACGAATATTCTATTTTTTAATTTTCCTGAGTTGTATACTAAAAAGATGTGAAATGTGATGGAAAGAAGAAAGCAAGGTAACAGTACCATAATGGCCATAATAAAGATCCCAATAACAAACTAATTGTTACATAATCGAAATTAAAATAAGTATAGCCAATAATTAAAGACCTAAACTTGGAGAAGCAAATTCTAGTACGTTAGAATTAGTTTCCAATGCAGACATGTCTTCTTCATTCAAACTCACTCACTTCAATTCTATCCCAATTTTGGCTATCCATCAAGAAAATTGTCTTATTAATAGTACACTTCCTAAACATATTCTTCTAGGACTCCCCATCAATAATTCGTGTCACGGAAACGGAATTTACTCTAACTTGTACACTTGTACACATCAACAACATCGTTGTTAAGTTGATTCTGAAATAACTTAACTTTCTCAAGCAGTTTTGAGACTAGATTTTTAGTTTCCCAATCTTGGCTGTAATACATTTCTTTTTCCTTCCTCACTTTACTAATCAATCTGTGCAATTTGATATCCATGTGGTCCGTGATCCATGGTGTCGTGAAGAGGAAACTAGCATTACCTTGGAACTCTTCTGGCAACAATTTTTTCATAACAGGTCGCAAATTCCCCAATTGCATGAATACGGACGGCCTTGCTGAATGGGATGCTATTCATTTGTCAGTAGTGTGAAAAAAATCTGGAGAGGAATTTTTGGAAGAATGAATATCATAATTTTCTAGAATGAATATCAACTATGATGGAACGCCATCTACCATCTATCAATTAAATCAATACCCGCACAGGGTGCAAATAAAAAAAAAAGTGTGAGTGCGAAATCACATGGACTCAACAAGCATCATCAATAACCGACTATAATCCAAAGAGATGGTGAGAACCACAATCCCAACTACCCAAGGTTTTCCCCAATCGATCTATATCTCGCAATTACATCTTTTTAGCTCATCAGGCTAACCCAATATAATGGTCAACAGATCACCAAAAATAAGATAGGCACACTAACCTAGGTGAGTCAACAATATTTATTCCATGATGAATCTATAAGGGAAGTTATTTATGAGGAAGACTCACTAATAAGATACATCAGACCTAAAAGTTATTTATGAAGACTTAAAGTTATTTATGAAGAAGACTAACTAATAAGATACATTAGACTTAATCAATTATAATCAAGCAAGTAATATGAAATGAAAAATAGGGAGAGAGTGCACATATATATGAGTGTATCTCATACTACGAACAAGGTTACACACCTATCTCTCATATAAAGCCTCAACGATACCTCTTGGCTCATAATTTTCCAACATCTAAATCATTATAAGGTGATATAAGACAATGTAATGAAATAAAATGAATGCTCAAACACAATAACACAAATAAAGTTCTT